>NC_088334.1:46385000-46685000 GCF_036884655.1 Musa acuminata AAA Group | reverse complement strand
TGTCTTGTAATAGAATAATGTAAATAATCTTTCAGTTAATTGATCTTACTATTGGATTATCCGGAAGTCTGGGATCTGTTATCACAAAATTCTTTTCTATACGCTCCAATGTTGTAGCTAAATCAATTCCTTGTCGTATATCTGTTTCTCTCTCCACATGGTCCCAACTTTCAGTGCGTTGGACATCTTTGGTCATTAGAATCTCTGGCTCAATATCAGGTTCATATCTTTCTATGGAACTCTGTTTCCTTGCCATAAATCTGCAAATTACTGGAAGACTTTTAGTATAGCAGCACAAATTGTTGCTTGTGTATCTGGAAAATTTTCAACATATAAGCTACATTATTGAAGGAAATTATTCGGATACATGTATTAAACTGTAAAGAAAATAGGAGAAAATATTAGAACAATAATAAAAAGTATCCCTATAAATAAGAAAAACCTATTGAATGGAAAATTTGCTATTTGTTCACACTCATTAGTCTGTAAGGGCATTAATGCAGACTTCATTTGTGCTAGTATCTGCATTCAGAGGAGGAGATTAGTAGCAAAGTTTGAAATCCACAATTAATAACATATGTTTGGTTTTGACAGGTCTGATTTCAACAAATCCATCATCATGATGGTTTTGCAGTTAAAAAAATTGACTGGTGCAATTAGTTGCAGTGACAATGGCATTGGCACATGTCAGGGTGTTGAAACATTGATTATCTCTGTAGTCCATACTCCATACAATTGTTGTTTGAGAAGTTCCAGAATACTTCAATTGCTTTTTTTCCATTCTTGCCAAAAGAATATACCCAAAATCCTAACCTGGATTGATATTGAATGTACAGCCAGAAGATGGAAGTAAGTGCATGTGAAATTGATCAAAGAGATCAGTTGTTATTCCTTGGAAACTAATCAAGTTGTTGTGAAGTTACAAGTTATCTTATGTGCACTAGGAATTTCAAAGAAACCACCATTTCTAAAGGCTATTTCCACAACTGATTATGGAAAGGATACGAAGTGAAGTATCAACGGAAGATTTGATATTCATTAGTAGCAGTTGGGAGCTGCATGCAGGAGAATCCCCCATGCATCAACCGGAGACAAATGATATTTTCATGGCTATGGTAAACAATGACAACTGAAAAAGATATTCCTACATGGATATATATTTGGTTTATAGATTAACGATTTTACCAAGTAATACAAAAACTATTCATGGGAAATATCAATGAATAATTTGTTTTCCCTGTGATCAGTATATTAATTCATAATGGACAATATTGGTCTCTTGTTACGATGTAATTTTTCTAGCAATAACTAGCATATACTTTCAAGTTACGTAGCCAACAAGACATTATAGGAAGTAGGAACTTAGGAAGACTGGAATTTTTTGGTACAAAGTCAAGGATGTATGGTCTAGGTATAATTTGTCATCAATTATTTACTTAATAGTTCAAATTTCAAAGGGCTCTTACCCCACTATATTAGGAAAATATAATAGTATGATAAGTGCAAGACTCTAAGTGACCAAACTTAGTGTGAAAAAAAAAATGGCACTTTAACTATAAGTACAGGACTTGAATTTTAAAATCTTCAAATTTTCGATGAGCAGCATGAGACAATCATTTGTGAAAAACTACCTCCCTTTAATTTCAAATGAGAATCCAAAACACAATTATTTTTGCATGTCCTGAAATGATCTTTTTCTCAATTTTTTGTCAAATTAAACATCTCTCCTGTAAAGAACTTGTCCACACACTTGGTCAACACCTGGTCAAACTTACTCCCAACGGTCTGTACCGCCCGGTATGGGCGGTACGTACCGGTCTGACAGATTTTCGTTACGCGGACCATATGATACTGTAGCAGTACTGTAGAACTGTAGCAGTACTGTAGTACTGTAGAACTGCTACAGTGCTCGGCACGCCTGAATATACCGCTCGATACACCTAGGTGTACCGAGCGGTATACCGTACCGTACCGATACCGAGCCCAGATCGAAACTCCGGTACGATACGGTATTGCGAACCTTGCTTTCCAATATATTTTATGCCTAAAGAAGTGGGAAATCAATATCCACTAACTTCTCTCTACATGTTTCAAATATGATTGGATGTTGAATAACATGCTATACATACTTAAAACTTTAAAGAAACAAGTTTGGTAAAATGTTGGGTTCTTGGGCTTCTAATGATCACCTGACATGCACTGACGGCATCTTGTACTAATGATGATACTTGTTAATTATTGAGCAATTTTGTATTAAAATCTATATCAGGTCAGTAAATGATATCACTTACCCAGTTGAGGAAGAACGACCAGGTTTCCAACTGCTCATTCTTGATGACTCGCGTTTAGCATCTAATGAAATAGTCATTCTACCTGGTGACTTAAAATGTTTAATCTCTGAAGAATCTTGAAGGGAAGAGTCAATTTGGATTGTCTCATGGGCGTCAAACTTGATAGCAATATCATGATCTACAGCTTGTGAGTGAGAGCGAGGATGCTTCACAGTCTGGACAACCTCCTCAATAGAAGACAAGGCCTTCTCCTTTTGTCGTGCTGATGTGGAAAGACAAATAAGTTGGTCCCTCTTGAGCAGTAATCAATATGCTAATAAATAGAATGCTTTTGAAGTATTCTAACCATCATAACGAATCAAAGACATTGGCAAGGCATTTGGGCGCATGGTTTTGTCATTTAGACCTTCTGTATATTTGCTGACCTCAACCTGCATCCTGAATTTAAGAGTGCCAGAAGTGTCAAAAACTCTGAAAGAAAATCAAACGAAATATTTAAAAGATATTTGGTATAGTAAGAATAGAAAACTGAAAAACCAAATGCAAGATGGGTATCGGAGTTCATATGTATCCAATAAGTAGATAATAAAACATGTCTAAAACTTCTTAGACCATTTTAACAAAACAATACACCACGCACAATATTAACTTTATTATGAAAAAAAATTATAAAGTAGGTAAGTATCATAGCTTTTGCTATAGTTCTCCCTTTATTACAGCAGTAAAAAATTATATGGAAGAAATTAGCAAGCATCTACAAGCATGCAGATTTAGAAAGAAAAGATGCTGGCAGAAATGATACAAAATAAGTTTCTGTAAGCTAATGATGGTGATAAGTTGGAAGGGATGAAAGAAGCTCTACATGTAATTCCATTCTTATAGTTAGCATTTGGCAGTTAGATGTGATGGGAACAAACCTTAACAGAAGTTTCTCTATTAGTTACATCCAAGGTCTGTCGTACCGAAGTGTACCGCCCATATCAGGCGATATGTACCGGTTCAACAGGTTACCGATACGCGGACCGTTCGGTACCGCTACAATGCTACAGTGCTATACTGTAGCACTGTTATAGTGCTACAGTACTATACTGTAACACTGCTACAGTATGAAAACATAAAAATTATTCGGTACACCAGGGTGTACCGCTCTATCACGGACAAACTTTGAAACAGGATGTTTGATGTAATGCTTATATCTGTCCGTGTCTGTTGGCATGCTCAAGCCTTGTACAGCGTGTAGAGGGGCAGCCGAAGGCTTATAAGTCCCATTTTAGTTGGGTTGGTGGCCTCTTTAGGCTTGTAAATAAAGGTTGTGTCATGTGGACACGTGCGAGAGCTTTTCGGTCTGTAATGGACCATTTTACCCTTTGTTGTGCCACTGTTCAGAGCTTGTAAAGTCTGTTTGTAATTTGCATTGTCTATGAAGTGTTTTTCGGACATGTTTGCTTGTGGATCCCGATTGAGGCGTTCTCTTTAACCCGTTCTCTCTTTTGTTGGTCCTAAGGGACAATGGGAGGCTTCGGGGAGGCTGACCTTTGCGGACGGACGCGCAAGGGTGCCGCACGACTTAGGCAAAACCAGCTAAGTTCGTGTCATATGGTATCAGAGCGGGACAAGCACTCATAGAAACACTTGACATGCAAACGTGGGGGACCTAGCGGGGCTGCATTGAGCGCAGTCAGCACACGTGCGACCGTCTGAGGGAAAACAGGCATGGAGATGTAGGGAAAAGAGTCGTTCAGAGGAGCGAGCATCTGAGATTGGCATTCAGAGGAATGGCCAACCCTTCGCGCAAGAGGCACCACGAGAACAGGCAAGCTTGGAAGAATTTGGAGCGCACAAAGGTTGGGATGGCTGAGTTTGAGCTACGGCTCAACGTTGACAACTATACTTGATGGTGCTCTAGGCAAGCGAGGCGCTTGGCAAGAATGAGACCATCTAAGGTGGAATGAGTTGCTCAACGACCAAAAGAGTTATGCAAAGCTCACGGAGGTGAGGGGAATTGCTAACTCGAAGAATTTGGTACTCATGCATGGGCTTGTATGCGGACGATGGAATGTTCGTGGCCATCCCAAGGCGACCGAGACTCGGCGCCATGGAGCATTAAAACTTTCTCTTCGGCATGTGAAGGATACGTCCATAGGAGGCTGAAGTGTGCAATGAGTTCAGCATGTTGCTAGGCCTTGAGGGGTGCCGCGGGGGCTGTATGGACGTGGAGTCGCAATCTAGCAAGTGTGTTTGCAGGAGGCAGAACAATGCACAGTTTGTTCAGCAGATCGGAGTAGTCCAAGGGGATGGTGGTCTCCGAAATGAAGAGAGATGTTGCTCCAATGGGGTAGTTATCCAGGAGGGATAAGTCCCGGCTCTCCAGAGGGAGAATCATGTGAGACGGACCTCACATGTTGAGGAGTACCTCAACAAACAACAACTCCACGAAGCTCGGTGGATTGAGCAAGCGGCGAGGAGTTGTCACATGATCTCGTCGAGAGAATGCATTGGTGGATGCATTGCGAGATCAAGTGGGGGAGCGACCTAAAAGCAACTTAAATGAAGGCACACTTGAAGTCGATGTGGAGATCGAACTCAAGGGAGGGTTGACCCGTGGAATGGTGGGCGCGAGGGCCACCATCGACTCAATGCAAAAACGAGGAGCGGAGCAACTTGGGTGTAACTTGGCGAAGTACCCAAGCCGCATGAAGGGAGCCAGCATAGAAGTTGGAACATGGAGCAGAGGCACAGTGCTTTCCTTAGATAGAGGTCAAGGACATGAACTCTTGCATAGGCAAGAGTATGATCATGTTGTTCCATGGGTCCTTCTTTCTGACGGAGCGGACTCATCTTGCATGGTGCTAAAGACGAAGGGAGCTTCGCGGCACATGCACCTTAACTCGAAGAAGCATTTGATGGAGGAACTAAGGCGACTCAATTTGCGGAGGCGAAGTTGGGTTCAGAAGGGCTTTAGCACGGGGCAAGAGGACGCAGAGACGGGTACTCTTGAAGAATATGCCACAGTGTTGCCATTTGAATTGCTATGAAGGAAGCAGTGCGCAGCAGAGATTGTACTGGTAGGGGCAGAGGCCCAGGATCCAGACAATGGTGCACAGATTACAATGAAGTCGGTGGACTTCGAGAGCTACTAGGCGACGGACTGTCCTAGAGCGGTGCTTCATCTTGGTGTGACCCAAGAGTGGGTGGATGAAGGTCGATTGCCAAAGGAGCGAACAAAATCGAAGGTGGAGGAGACCCTGCGATGTATTGGCAGAGGCCACACATGGAGGGTTCACAATTCGAGTTTATTCCACAAGGATCAGAATGCAATGGAGATGTCACCAGGAGGCGACATGGTGCAGCGGATCGTGGTGGAACAGTTCGTGGCAATGCGATACACACGACTGCGTCCCGTGAGGGATGAGATCATATGGAGGTATGATCAGGAGTTACTGGAAGCTCCACTTCGGTGAACAACACGACGGCAAGAAGGGCTATGGATTCAAGGAGTGAAGGCCATGGTACCGCAGAGGCGGGTCTTCCGGGCGTGCATCGAATTTTGCATCGGATGAAAGCCTTGGTCATCAGCATATGGGGGCTGTGTTCCACCAAGGGAAAAGTTCGAATGCAAGTACCAGTGAGTTCCATGGGAGGGACTTGATCATACAGAGGTATAATCGAAGCAGCTGGAGAGTTGGACTGCTCCAGAGCTCATATTCGCTTAAGGGAGCCCGACAAATCAGAGGACAAGGTCGAGTAAGCGAACGTTGCTACCAAGGAAGCTAAGGAGAACAGAATCGGTGCAAACCCTACAATGTGATGGCAAAGGCCATGCATGGGAGTTGCAGTCTGTCTTTCCATCGACCAAACAGACTACTTGGAGAACACAGAAGTGTTGAAGCAGGGGGTCGAAAGAGGCGAGGAAGCGACGACGAGTCCAGAGGGACTTAGCTACCCAAAATCAAGCATCAGTTAGAATGGAGGTGGACTCAGAGGAGTGCCACGGAGACATCTCTACTGATTATGAAGAAAAGGGATACAGAGGCGAGGCGACGGATAGTAGGGCCATGGGCATGACAGCGCCATGGTACCGCAGAGGCAGGACTTCCGTGCAAGTCATTGATCCCTTGCTCTCATGGAGGGAGAGCGCTTGGTCGTGAAAGGGGCCGAGGAGGTGGAGCATGTAGAGGCAATCTCCAAGTACCGAGACAAGGCTAAAGGGCAGAGGCCAAGAAACTTCGTAAGACCGGTGTCAACAAGTTTCTCATCAAAATAGCCGTAAGTGAAGGACTTCGGGTCATGCAAGAGTGCACGACCAAGGAACGAAGCAGGCAGTACGCGGTGCTGTACCTTTGCTACTCAGTGGAGTAGGCGGCAGGGTTGATGGAGAAGACGGTACAATCCCAGAGGCGACCTCATCTATCGGAGAATTACTCCAAGTTGGGGTGAAAACTTCTTGCATTCCAGAAGTTCAATGGCATTGAGAAGGTGAATCACAGTAACTAACTCAATGCAAGGAGTGCAAACACTTCAAGTGCTTCAGAAGTGTGAGCAAAGAGCAGGCGAAGACCAGTAACCAGCTCGATGCATGAAGTATAACCTCGAGGAGGCGAGCGAAGTCAAGTAACCTTTACCTTCTCAACTCTTAAGAGAATGGGCGAAACCGAGTACCCCAGTTCTCTTATCTATCCAGCAGAGGAGCTCTGCACAAGTTCAAAGACCCTTCGAAGATAATGGAAGACAATAGTTGTCAAATCCTCACCAACGGTGATCAGTGCTACTGAGAGTAGATTGTCCGCCTCATTTCCCAACGAAATGCCAATCGAAAGTGGAAGTGATGCGAACCTACTTGGATGTGACAACTAACTGAAAGAAGAGTCAATGAGCAGATTTTGTGGAGGAAGGACCCAAAACTTCAGAAGTTTACGAGGCGATGCTCGTTAAAGCTCCAACAAGCATCCACCCAGTTCAAGCAGCATGTGGAAATTTTGAGAGACTAGCGCAGTAAGGATGGTCTTTTCCTTCATTTGGTGGATCCGTAGGAATCAACGAGGATCAATACAACTCAGCCAACTCCACACCATAGTCAGAGTCATTGGCGAGTTGAAGCAGCATGGCGGATCAAAGGTTCGACTACTCAGAAACAGCAGCGGAGAGCAGCTGGGAGCCAGGAGGCGCATTGCAGCTGGAGCAAAAGATTGAAGACTCAGCAAAGGCGAAGAGTTGCAGTGTTCACAAAGGCTTCGACGAGGACGTCGAAGGGATAAGTGGGGGAGAATGTCACGGACAAACTTTGAAACAGGATGTTTGATGTAATGCTTATATCTGTCCGTGTCCGTTGGCATGCTCAAGCCTTGTACAGCGTGTAGAAGGGCAGTCGAAGGCTTATAAGTCCCATTTTAGTTGGGTTGGTGGCCTCTTTAGGCTTGTAAATAAAGGTTGTGTCATGTGGACACGTGCGAGAGCTTTTCGGTCTGTAATGGACCATTTTACCCTTTGTTGTGCCACTGTTCAGAGCTTGTAAAGTCTGTTTGTAATTTGTATTGTCTATGAAGTGTTTTTCGGACATGTTTGCTTGTGGATCCCGATTGAGGCATTCTCTTTAACCCGTTCTCTCTTTTGTTGGTCCTAAGGGACAATGGGAGGCTTCGGGGAGGCTGACCTTTGCGGACGGACGCGCAAGGGTGCCGCACGACTTAGGCAAAACCAGCTAAGTCTGTGTCAGCTCGGTACGCCCTAATGTACCGTCCGGTACACCGGTATCGTACCGTACCGAGCCTGGGTCGAAATTCCGGTACGGTATGGTACAGCGAACCTTGGTTACATCATCTTGAAACCCTGATGTTATATCTTCTTTAGTGGTATTCCTGACCGAAAGAATTACTAAAATGGTAATAAAAGACCCAAATTCATTTTGACAAATCAGCCTTATCATATCCTTCTCAACTAAATTCAATTCAACATAAATAAAACTATCTTAAGTTTGAGAGACTTTGTCTATAGATCTGGAGTTGGCCTGTGGTCATTTTTCACTTTTATTCACTAAATATTTCAGACAAACATTAGAAAATTGCCCTAAAGTTAACATTAAGAAGCTACTAACAAAGCATATGATGCCATATACTACAAGCCTCGGTCTTAATTTTATTGATCATTTTAATTAGTGAGAACATTAATATGGATTTAAATTCGCATCACTTAAATCATTGGAGAACTTAAATTAGACTAGAGTGATACTGACTTCCTTTTTGAGACTTGCTCTAGTTAAATCCAGACTTTCTTTCCTGGAAGAAATCCCAGAAAAAGTTATTCTCAAAAGGGTTGAAAAGTCTAAACACTTATAAAATGTCTGGACTCTATATTTATTAATTATATAATTTTAACTTCATGATATCAACTTATCCAATTTAACAATAACTAATAAGCAACGTCTTCCTCTCTGAGGCATAGTTTTGTGGTTCATTTTAGCCCTCAAATTTCTGATATAAAACTGCAAACAATAGGGCTTGTCCTTTTAGACAATCATAAAGTTCTTTGAATAATTATCACCAAAAAATTAAGTTATTTTGGTTGACACAGTTTACCCTCTGAATCCAATTTACGATATCAACATAACAAGCTTTTTAAAATATCTAATAAGAACTATTTCTTGTATAAACCCAATATGTTACTATAGCAAAGCTGGTTCTAAACTATTAGTTTGACCTGAGAGGACATGTGGGCAAATCTTCTTCGACAGGCCCCACCTTGGGCTCAAAAAAATGCAGAAAGATGAGAGAAACACATGAGACAACACCATTCAGACATATTTGAACTATAGAAAATAATGTTGATCTTTAATCCACTGCAACTATCAGAAATTGGCTTTTTAGTATTCCATTCTCGAGTCTTCCAATGTTGCAATAAGTTATGCAATTGTTATCTCCAAAGAAACTCATGTAAAGCAAGATCCAATATAGATACTGAGCAGGTATAAATAGAGAGTTCTGAATTACAATTTGCCAAGAAAAGATTGAAAGCTAGGAAGATAAAGATTGCATTAGGTAGAAGGAAAAGACTCACCCTATGTATTTGACAATATTCCCATTCGCATCCCTTATGGGTGTTATGGTTAGAAGGTTCCAAAATTTCGTACCATCCTTCTTGTAGTTTAAGAGCCTTCCACAGTAAGATTTTCCAGTCCTGACAGCTTCTCTTATCTTTGCAATTTCCAGTTTATCAGTATCTGGGCCTTGAAGAAAACGACTGCAGCAAAGAGAAGAGAGTGTTGACGAATATTATGTAAATGTTATACATATCATGCATCAAAGCATATGAATTTTTTTTTCTATCATTTACTCCATGTCTCCTTGGAATAATTAAGGTTATATAGCCTGCAATCCTTTCTGAGCTGCAATTGAGCTTCATTTCAGATTGAACGCTTAAATGAAGGAGAAAATACAGGACGCAGAACACACCAGTTTCTTCCAATAATTTCCTTTGCCGAATATCCTGTCATGCTGAAAAAACCAGTACTAGCATACACTATAGGGCAATCAGGCCTTGTTGCATCTGAGACAACAAAAGTCTGCTGAAGAGTAGAGAGTGCATCCTTCAGTTCTTGAGAAACCCGAGGGATTGCTGATTCCAGAGAATAACTTGACTCAATCGAAGTCCTTGCTGAGTCTGAAACTATTTCTGTCGATATTTTATTTCGATCCCAAGAAGATCTTTGACTCTCACTTTTCTTATTAGACTTTCCACCATCCAAGTTATCTACAATTCCCTGCTCTCCTAGCTTCTGGTTCAGCAACTGTGTGCTCTTAATCTTACTTGTCTCCTCTAGTATTTCAGTGGAGGCTGGAGGCATTTTAGAACCCACGGTTGGAAATGCCATCCACTTTTCAGTCGGTTCAGTGTCAGTTAGCATCCCTGATGCACCTTCAGATTTGCATGAACTTGGTATCATTTTCACACTAATTTGTGATCACCAAAACTAAATCCAAATGCTTCTCACTTGACCATGCCTGCTTTATAGACTTGGAGTTCTCATGCCCCAGATTCAGGTCCCGTGAAACAATTTGACCTGTAGATAGAAGTCCAAAAGGTACATTAGGAAAAGAGAAAAATATCATCATGGCAACAAGTTCTTGAGATAGTCAAATGTGGATATTGACAACTATCACGTAAGTACTATGAATTACAATCGTCAGTAGACAGCTAGATTTGATCAGCTCATCCGCAAACACAAAGGACTGCTACTAAGCAACACATGAAATCAAAGAAATCACATGATCAGAAAATAGAAACGTTCTCTTTTTCTCCTAAGATAAAGTTGACCATGTGAACCAGTGGCAAGCAGACTCACTTAGCAAAAGCGGAAGACATCAAAGGAAGTCTTAAGTATCATAAATGTGATTCCTTGAGGCAGAGGCCAAATGGGGAACTTCTTTTTTAAACCTAGACTTGACAAACAAGTGACACAAAAGACTGTGGCTATTGCAACCAAAATTTCCAAACTCGAACTGACAAAATTTCAAGAGAAAAAAGAAGCTCCTTTTGATCATATCAAACAAATATTTCAGAGACAAAAGAGTACAAAGATAAAAGAACTCAAATACCATCTTTCTTTCTTTCTATCAAGAAACATTCCTGGTTTCTGAGATATAAAAGGAAAAACAGTTAAAATGAAGTCCCGGAACGACCTTCAGGAACTTTGTTGTGGTAGTAGCAGGAGGTGGCCAAAGGTGCCGGGTATGCTGGATTACCACGAACAGTCTGCTGCTCTGTTCGGGCCTGGCAGATGGGGAGATAAGAAAAGAAGGGGGAAAAAAAAGAAGAGACAAGGAAGCGCGAGCCAAGGAAGAAAAGGAAATGAAGACGTAGACGAAAGGAAATCGAGGCATAAAAAAAAGAAAACCAGACAAGACACCACCGCACAAAAATCCAAAAATCTTCTCTGCCTCCTCCTCCTCCTCCTCCAGCTGCTGCTGTTGCTGCGGTCAGCTGGAACGGACGGTTCGTAGACGTCTATTTGGAGCATTTCTATCCGAAAATTTCTGGGGTCGTGATTGCCCGAGCGAGGAGACGCGTCATCCTTATATTTCTGAGGCTGCAAACTTTTCGGGATTTGTTTTTTTGTGTGTCTTTTATTTTCTTTCACCCATCACTCGAGAGTCTCGTCTCGTGTTTCTTCCACGCCTTCTCAGACACGAGGGCAGAGGCTTGGCTTGGAAGTACCGGTAAAAACGGCCGCACCAGTTGCGGAGAATCTAAGCAGCTCTTGTACAGAACATCTCATCCGCACCCGAGAAGACAACCAATCCAGTGTTTGACTACAGCTTTTTGTCTTTTGATCTAAAAAGAAGATAATGATACTAATTACTCTGGTAATAGATGCACAGATTAGTAAATTAGAGAAGACTCACCCGGCAAAGATCTTCCTAAGATTACTGACATGGGCTGCAAATAGAACTGTCACTTCTTTAACTATTCTTCTGACATGTGTTCTAAGGCTAATTACGTCAAAAAGCTTGTCGGCATCCCAAAAAAAAGAACAAAAAATGCTCCAAATGCTGACTACTGCATGCAGACTCGAAACAAATAGATAAATGAAAAGGAAACAGAAAAAAATTAGTGAAAAAAGATGATATTTCCATTTCAACCAAACTAATTGTTACGAGGATGTGTGATGTTTGCAGGTCTCCTACCATCGATTCCCTATCCTTTGGGATATCATGTGTTGGATTCTTGCGAGGAGATGTCTCCCTGGGGAAAGTCTCTGCAAGCATCGCAGTAATCTCCCTAATCATTCCCCAGTGAAAACTGACGAGTCACCTGCAGGTCTGATCAACTATTTTATCCAGACAGTGGTTTACTCTCTCTTACCTTTTCGGACTCTCTTTTCATGTTGTGTTGGAAATTTAGATTTTTGTGCTCCCAAAAGAAAGGATGACAGTGGATCACATTGCATTGGCTACTTCGAGTTCATGGATGTCTAATGAGATGCAACCACTGGATACCAAATTGTGGCCAGACAACAATGCTGGAAGCGTGGATGCGTGTCGACAGCGCTGCAGTGTGCCATTGTCATCGATACCAATGGGGACATATCATGCAAACGTACCACAAATAACGAAGCAAATTGGACTGACATTTCTTCTCTTCTCATCATTGATGCTTGTGCTGACCCACCCGGAAAATTACGGTCTTTAACATTGATACATCAAACATTTATGTCACTTTCTCTAGCAAGCCCAAATCAAATACCGCATACTGTCCTCTTCGGTCGTACAAAATTTAGTCCCCACATGCAGCAGATGGAGTGCGGATCCAATACCACCAAACATAAGAGAAAGAAGTGCATTGCGACAGCGTTTCGTTGGATTATCGTTCGTGTATTGTCCCTTTTTGAGGTAGGATAGAATTCGAATGAGCGGGTGAGGATGTCCACGAATTCTGCAATCGAGAATGGACGCCAGGGGAAGACGACCTCATGACAGAGAAGTAATATTCGCCTGTCACAGGAGGAGAGGCCATTGGAGTAGAACAGTCTTGATCAAGATTAATGAAACATGGGCGACGCACTCGCCAAGCGGCTATCCTTTGAGCCACAACCACAGGACGTGATTCCGCATCCTTTCTCCGTCCTTTGCTGTGGCATCTGTTGTTGTTGGCTTTCTGCAAAACTTTAGGGAGAAAAAATAATAATAATAAAAGGCATGAGGAATATTTTTATTTGTAATATTTTAGAGTATTCAAAATATGTATTTATATTAGTTATACATTTTTAAAATAAAAAATCAATCATAATACAATAAATCTCCTCATCCCTATTTGTTTATCTGAATCTAAATTCTTATATCTAATCCTAACTATTTGAATTAATTTGATGGCACCACTTAATTTAAAATAGTTAAACTTCAAGTTATTTTTGAAAAAAATAAAATTTTTCTTTTGCTATGGCTTTTGTAAAGATATCGACAAGTTGATCCTTAATACCGCAATTGTCTATTTGATTTTTTTCTTTATAAATTAGTTCATAAATAAAACGATATAAAACTTACATATATTTGGTGTGTCATGAAAGATAGGATTCTTCGTTATTATAATAGTAAACTTATTGTCATACTATATTTTAGTTGATTCATCTTGCCAGGATATGTTAGAATTCTTAGAAGTGAAATTGTTTAATATATCATATTTGTAACTGCAATATACTTTGACTAGAAGAACATATTTTTATTTTTTTATTATCCATAAAGTTAGTTGAGTATAAATTATGAAGTATTTTTTCTATCATCCACATAACTAGTCCAGTCGCTATCGATATAAAAATATGACTTCAAATATTTCATCTTGAATATCATAATTTAGGGTTCCCTTAATAAATTTAAGAACTCATTTAGCTACTCCAAAGTTATATTTACTAGGGCTATGCATAAATTTAGATAATAAAATAATTACAAACATAATATCCGACCTTCAATGTGTGAAATAAAAAAACTCTTCAATTAAACTTCCATATTATTTCTTATTCAATTTTTTAGCTCTACAATCTAACATAAGTTTATCATTTGTATTAATTGTTGTCATATGAAATATTTTTTAACAAATCTTTAGTATATTTTTTCTTGGCATAAAAAAATTTTATTTGTATCTTAAATAATTTTCATTCTCATAAAATAATATAAAAGCCCTAGATCAATCATTTCAAATTCAGACATCATATTTTTTTTAAATTCAATAAGTATATCTGATAAATTTTTAGTATAACTCATATCATATACATAAAAAGATAACAAAATTTTATACCTTAGGCTTTTATATAAAGTTGGTTTACTTGGATTTTAAAAAAATACATTTAAGAAAGTACTTATCAATTCTGTTGTGCCATGTCTTCGTTGCTTGTTTCAAACTATATAATGTCTTATCCAATTTGTACACTTTATCTTTTAGCCCTTTAATTTCAAATCTTTCAAGTTGCTTTACATAAATCTCTTCTTACAACTTTCTATATAAGAAGGCTAATTTCATCAAATTGATAAATCTATCATTTTTCCTTAACTTTCAATGCTAATATCATTTTAATTGTATTGATTTTAGCAATTGAAGAAAAAGTTTTTAAAAAATTGATATATGATATTTGAGCATACCCTTTGGTAACTAAACAAGCCCTATATTTTTGCAGCAAGTCATCGGCATTAAATTTTAACTTATACACCCACTTGAATCCAATTGCTTCTTTTCCTTAGAGACAAATCTATCAACTTTTAAGTTTTATTTTTTAAAATAACTTATAGTTTTTCATTCGTTACTTACGCCCAAGCTGCAACTTCAAAACAAGTAGGTCCTAAAGCAAAATATACAAAATCACCATATTGGTATATCTATAATATACTATAAAATTTCCCTAGAGGTATTTCAATATAACTAGAAATATGAAAAGATTTGGATGAGGTATAAACAATAGACAGTATATCATGTGTCTTATCGACTTTGTCTCCTACAACTATTAAAATTTTAATTGTTTTGGAGTTTCAAACGTAACTAATATCATGACTTACGATCAATATTTTTAGTTGTTGGATTATTAAGCCTAAAACCTTTTTTCTCATTACTATATCCTATAAATATGTATTCAATACTTTTGTCATCAAGCTTGTTTCTATTCTTTTTGTTGAAATATTATAGTAAGTAATAAAAATAAATACCTTTAAATGACCTACATCTAGCTTTCTGTTCAACCATGTTTCATAAGAGTGTTTTTCCTTATACTTCTTTGGTAGTAAAGTGATTTAACAAATGTACTATTATACTTTTAACTTCTACCTAAAAGTCATTTAGTATTGTTTTTTCTTTAAGCATACTCTCGACCACAACTTAGTTCTTTTTCTCTACTACTTTATTTTATCGGGGATGTAGCTTATAATTAGTTACTTGTGAATATCTGTATTTTTATAAAATATAAATAAATAAAAACTTTGAAAGCGAATTCATCCACTCTACGCAGAGTTTAATAAAACAATCATTTTATTTTTCTACATATACTTTGAAACTTTTGAAAATAGAAAAATATTTAGTTTTTTTCATTTAAAAAATATACCTACATCATCCTTATGCAATCATCTATAAATAAAAAAATATTTACTTACAATCTACATGGGTCCACAAATATCTACATGTATAAGTTTTAATCCTTTTTTTTTGCTCTCCAATGATTTGTGTGAGAGAAATTTTTATATTATTTTTTAAAATACATAATTCATAAATAGTATTTTTATTCTTAATTTTAGGCAAACCAACTATCATATTCTTTTGATTCGATAGGTCTAATCCACCATAATTCAAATAACTATATCTTTTATATCATAATGTAGATTCATCGATAATAGCAATAGTAAATGCATATAAGGGAAAAAGTAAATAATTTATTTTTTTTATGATCATCACAGTTGCTATCAATTTTTTAATTTTGATTATAAATTAAATATTTTTCATCATAAAAATAACATAATATCCTTTTCTCATCAATTATCCTATAATAATAAGGTTTTGTTTTAAATCAAGAGTAAACATCAGATTATTAAAAAATTTACCAGATTTATTATTCATAATAATTATTTCTTTCCATTTCACCTGAATCTTACTATTATTTTCTATCTATAGATCTGATTGTGTCATATAAGTATTTTCTATCTATCCAAAAGTCAAATAGTTCTAGAATATTATTTTTTTCATAAAAAATATTTTTTTATCTTTTTTTTCACTATTATATTTTCATAATAATTTGTTTGATTTTTGTTCTAATATATTTTTCAAGATTGCTATATTTTTTTATTATGAGAGTAGGAAGGAATATTTAGATTTTTACTTTTATACCAATAATATTTTTTACTATCTCTAATTTTTTTGTAACAAAAATATTGATAGGTTTCTTTGTTACCTTTGAGTTTCTCTTACTTTCATTTGATCGGTCTTGTCATCGTCTTAAGCGCTAGCGACTTCTATCATTTTGACCCTTTCCTTGAGACCTGATTTTTGGATTTTTCTTTTGGATCTTTTTATGATCTATCTTCATTTGAACAACATGTTCTGAAATTTCATTTGGGGATTTTTTCACTTTTATTAATGAATTTAAAATAAGCTTATTAATTCACATATGTAACTTAGTAGAAATCATATCAAGTTTTAGATATAAACTTTGTAGAACATTTAATCTTTTAATCTTTTAGGTTTTCACTATAAAACCTTATTTGGTCCACAATAGAATAGATTTTTGAGAAAAAATCAATAATAGATTCCAAAATTTTCAAATTTACATAAAAAAATTTAAAGTTTTTTTACTTTGTCTATACCTCCAAATATATTTTTTTAATATTTTTTAAGCTTTTGTTAATGTTGAAGCTAATATCATTCGAGAAAATATAGATTATATCTATTGCTTATAAGAGAGTTATCACATCTTTCTATATATCTTCATTTATTTAATCTTAAATAATATTGAGATCCTGTAAATCATACTCAACAAAATTATTTTCTATGGTCTAAAACCAATAATTTTTACTTTTCAAGATACGAAGAATTTAGTTAGAAATACTTACCATAATGTCTAATATCTTCTTTTTTTCACAATTTTTTGCTCGATTTGTCTCCTTTCTTTTCTTAATCAAAGTACTCATGCTAGTTTTCTTAGAATCTGATATCATGCTTGTTGACTTATTATAAAATTTTAAAAAGAAAAAAGAGAAGATAATAAGTACTTCGATAGATTAAACCAAAAACACATATTTATATTAATCAAAAGGATAATATATAAGTTTTTTAAATAAAAAATTAATCATAGTTCAATAAATCTTCTAATCCTCATATACTTATTTTAATCTAAATTCTTATCTTTTTGTTACATCTATCTAATCAATTGTTTGAATTAATTTTATCACCTGCTTCCCGAGCCAAAATAAATGAAACAGTCGCCGTTGCCCACATATAACCAGTCCATGATCAAGACGTCGAAAGTTAGGAGATGAGAGGAGGTCAGTAAGCGGAAACGAGTACGTATAATCCCAAGAACAAACACATGATAGGTGCCAAAAAAGTTAGGACTATCGATCTCCAACTCTGACTCTCGATGTTCCCGTGGCTCATAAGTCTCTGATTGATGATTTCTTATTCATTTATGCAGATGAATCAAAGGTATAGACAATTGTCTACAGCATCATGATCCTGAACTCATCGAAGCTGATGACACCATCGTCGTCGGTATCAAACCGCCGGATCATGTTCCGGCACTCCTCCATGCTCTTCGACTCGCCCAGCCGCTCAAGTGCACTACGGAGGCTTTTTGGCGTGATGCATCCTTCTCCCTCCATCTCGTACATCCGGAAGGCCTCCCTCATGTTCTGCTCCTTCTCGTTCTCCCCCTCCCCGTCCACCAGCCTCACGATGTCGTCGAACCCCAGCAAGCCATCGCCGTCACTGTCGATGGATTCCACCACCGCCACTGCGTCCTCGTGAGACAACTCCTCGCCCATGGCCCGCATGCAGCTCTGGAGCTCCGTCGCGGAGATCTTTCCATCACAGTCCTCGTCGAAGAAGCAGAAAACTCTATGCAGCTCTATACCGGTCGACAGCATTCGCGTACCGGCGGTCGACGCCTCGGGCTTCGCATGATCCTTGGGTGGCGTTACGGTGCTGCCGAACCAAGTTCTCGGTGGTGAGAAGGCAGCTGAGTGCTCATTCTTCTTCGGCACCTGTACAAAGGAAGAGCTCATCGTCGAGGTTACTGCCTCAGATGAAGATGGACGCCCCATCGAGAGTTTTCTGAGAAGGGATTGCGATTTATATCGAAACAGTTAGATAGTTCTGCTGGTGAATGATTGGTGACAGCTCTCGACCGAGACAGAAGAAGCTGCCATCCAGGGGAAACTGCAGGTGGGAGTTCAATCTCCCAGGCGCAGCCCCACACACGTATAGTGCTAGAAGTCAGAAAACAGGGGCTGAAGACTATATGGTGTGTACAGGAAGATACAACAAGTTGGCGCCGGGAGATCTGGCGATGATGTTTCGTGAGCAGCTGCATTCCATGACAAAGTACTTAACGAATTTGCTACCTGAAGAAGTGATGTTCCGGGAAATTTCATCGGCCAGACTAGATTGCCATATTCTTCACGGCAGTTGATTCAACGCCCGCAAATTCTTCCAAAACCTCTTGATTCTCCATTGACTTTTATCTCAGTTTTCACTATTATCCAAAGGATAGTTGGTATTCTTCCCTCGATCAATTGCTTGATCACAAAAATCGGCTCCGTATTCTTGCTGTTTTGGTTGAATTATTCCTGGGCTTACCATTCATATTCTTCTTTTCTAGCATTCAAGATAAACATTACAAGAGAATTTCCAACCAACGCATATATGAAAGGAGAAGACTGGCGATTGATTTCCTTTATCTTTATCTTATAATTTCCCTCCCTTACATATATGAGTTGATTTTTATGGTAATTCATGCGTAATAGATCAAGTCGTGCAGGCTTATTCTGCGAGTCACGGAGACGCAAAAAGAGAAACTTCCATGTAAATGCTGCAACCGACATATGACAACAAGATATCCATGAGAGTTCTTAAACGTCATCGACCGTCCTCCTTCATTGTACTGTCAAGGACAATTCCATGGCTGGCGGCACTTGGCGACCCAAAAACCATCATATGTCTTCATCGAGGCAAGTAGGTAGGTCAATTCCCATGCAGTGTGTACGAAGTCTCAAATGAAAAATGTAATTAATTCAGAGGTGTCAGAAATCATGAATTATAGGATGCCATTTGCACGA
The DNA here is from genome assembly GCF_036884655.1 of Musa acuminata AAA Group. Taxonomy (NCBI): domain Eukaryota; kingdom Viridiplantae; phylum Streptophyta; class Magnoliopsida; order Zingiberales; family Musaceae; genus Musa; species Musa acuminata. The sequence goes on along the minus strand of NC_088334.1, from coordinate 46,665,916 downwards.
ATTTTCTATCTGACGCGCGTAAGGCAAGCGATTGGATAAAAAAATTGCAGGCATTTTGTAGAGACTGCTGTTGGATTAATTAATGGGTTCTGTGAAAGGGATGAGCGCACCTATCATTCATCGGCACGTAAAGACTGTTACTAAGTTAAAATATATTTTAAAAGATCATAAATTAATATTTTTTAGGGATACAAAATTATTAATTTAAAAAATTAAAATATATCTTGAAAGATCTCAAATTGATGTCTTATATTTTAAATAAGATTAAATAACGGTGTCGAGATTAGGGACTCTTGCGGTAGACTTCAAGCCTATATGGTTGAAGTTTAAAAGTATAAGTATTTTTCTTTTTGAGAAGTTATTTTTTTCTGTTTTTATTTTTTCTTCTTCTATTTGATCTTGGGTTGGGTTAGTAGTACATTTTTATTATTATTTGAGAAAGAGTTGTATTTGCCTGTGATCCCATCTTTTCTTCACATAGTATCATAGCCACAAAGTGGTTATTTATATTTCAAGATTTTCTTGGTGAAGAAGATAATCTTTTTCGATTATGAAATATTATAGTTGAATTTATGGATTTAATATTGAACTTCTTAATCAATCTAACTACAAGATTTAAAAAATTTGTTTGGAGTATTATCTCATAGGGAAAGATCTATGAGACATCATGGTAGTAATACAACAACACCGTATAAGGCAGATGAAGACATTATGAAGAGATGGAAATTTTTAAATGTAAAGACTGAATTTGTATTTAAGAGATCTATTTCTCACAATCTCTCTGAATACATTATTTGTTGTAAATTAACTTAAAGAGATTTGGATCTTGATACATTGGTTAACAAAAAGATATTATGACTCGACTTTAATATTTGGATAATGATTTAACAAATACTATCCAAGTGATCTCTTATTTTTTTAATATTTTTTTAAGATTAAAAATTTATGTGCAAAGTTATCCAGATGAGCAATTAGTATAACTTGAAATATATTCTTTTTGAATACCATGAATAATATAATATTTCATTCGTGCATAAAATTTTAATTTTAAAAAAATACTGAGAAATTAAGAGATCATTTTAAATAGTATTTACTAAATCATTCTTCAAATATTGAAGTTGAGTCATATTATTGAGTATGCAATCTAAATCTTTCAAGCTGATTTGTAACGAATAATGTATTTAAAGATATCATTAAAAATAGATCTTTTTAATAAAGTCCTTTATCTTTTATAATTAGACTGATTGAGAAGTTCAATATCAAATCTATCAACTTGATTATAATATTTCATAGTTCAAAAAGATTATTTTCTTTACGAATGAGATCTTAAAATATATATTACCATACTTGTGGCTTTGATACTATACGAAGAAAGGAAGAAATCATATACAAACAGACTCCTTTCTCAAATAGTAATAACAAAATACTACGCCCCAGATCAAATCAAATAGAAGAAAAAGAAATAAAAGGCAAAAAAAAACCATATTAAACTTCTGAAAAAGAAAAACAGAACGACTCCTCTACACATATAGATGTCACTTATTTATAATATAAAATATATTAATCCCTAATCTCTATAGCTTTATTTAATCTTATTTAAAAAGTAAGATATCAATTTAAGATCTTTCATAATATATTTTAATATTTTAAATTAAAATTTTTTATCCCTACAACTCTATCTAATTTTATTTTAAAAAATAAAATATTAATTTATGATAAATAAATACCTCTAACATCTTTCTGCAAATTCCCACGGAACTACGCGTGTGTTCTTCCTAAAAGATGTTCACTTTATCCTCGCTCAGATAACTTTGCGTCAGATTGAGTGACGGAAGGAAGAGCATTTTCCGATGAAGCTGGCATGGGATGGTAGCAACGGAAATTAAGAACATGTAGGATAGAGTAATAAATACTTATTCTACGGACAAAAGACGTTCAGTTTGCAGAACACCAGAAATAAACGACGCAAACATCCGCAAACTCGAGGAAGACAACCTAAGATCGAGGGCGGAAGAATCATTCAACATCCAACCGAAAACCATCTCCTGTAGAGCCGGGTTTGCCGCCTCCTCTCGTTCTGGCGCATGGCGCTCGCCGCCGTCTTCTCGGCAGCGCCCGCGGCCTTCTTCAATTCCTTCACCTTCAGGTCATATGCATCGGATGTGGAAACAGGCATCGAGGTTAATTTCCTGAGAAAAGAAATAATGTTGCGGGCGACCGATGACGGCAACTGACCTTTGTCGTCCGTGGCTTCTGGCTTTGCAGCTCGCGAGCACCGCTCTTGAACAACTCGCCCGTTCTCCAGGATCGTTCGACTACCGTGCTGGAGCAGATGCCGGTGTCCTTGTTCTTCTCCTCTGTGACTGCAGTTGTATGGATGCAGCTGCCATTTGCGTCTGCTCCTCTGCTCGTGCCAGTGCCGATCTCCTTGTCCAGTTGGAAGCTTAGCTATTGGCAAACGTACATATATGCAGAGGAGAGAGCAATTGAGAGAGAGAGAGAGAGAGAGAGGTATGACGTTGCACGTGTCGCGTATCACGAGGTGGTTTACCTGACGAATGCGGGTCTCAAGCAGGTGGAGACGGTCGATTAGGGTGCTCTTGAGGTGCACTTCGTGCATGGCGGACAGGGAGTTGGATCGATGATGTTGGCCAGCCCTGGGCGTCCTCAATTGCAAGTCCGCGGTGAAATAGCAGTCAGGTAACAGCCGCTGCTTCTCCTCCAGCTGCCTTAGCTGCACACAAAGTACTGTGTCGTGAACGATTGAGTATGCGCTTCCAAACCTTGTAATGGTGAAGCAGTGAGTGGCGCATACGCGATGGTCAAATTGTTCCAGCCTGCTCAGCAGTGATTCTGCCGGAGAAGAAAAGGTGCAATCCCTTGCTTGAACCATCAGAGATCGCCTCTCGGATACTCGCAGCACTGGATCATCCATATGTCTGCCTCTCTCTCTCTCTCTCTCTCTCTCTCTCTCTCTGTGACGGTTGGTGGGGCTGTCTAACTCCGCCGTAGATAGGCGGGTGAGCGACACTACTTACATATATATGCGTCATCTCCTCCAACTAAAAGCAGGTCCTTAGCAGTGTAAGTCGGGGCGGCCATCCGACCAGGTCGGATCTCTTCCTCTGGTTATGGGGTTCCGTCGTTGCTACGCTGTTCAGAGATCCAGAGAGCATGGAGGGACTCCTTTGGCGGGTGGTGAACACGTAGCGACGGTCTACTGGCTGTGGTGCATATGGCCCTCCTCAAACTTGTGCATATTTTTCTGCGCTACCAACTGAGCATTATGGCAAAAGTATGGGCTCCATTGCACCCCTCTAATGGAAGTTAAGGGTGGAAGATTCAACCTGACTTGAGCTGGCTAATGTTGCATTCGTGCCGGAATGCTTTGGTCTGGCAGTTAAACGAAGCCAAACCACTCGAGTTGGAAGACATGAATCACCATCTTTGAGCCAAAGAAAGAAATTTACGCTCTCACTTGCTTAATTACCGCAATTAAAGATTAAATTGAATTAAATTTTATGAAGTAACATATTTCGATTAAAGTCAAATCGAAATCCGATTGGATATGGATGTGAATTGCTCTGCTCAGCATCTTGTCTCCATCGTCTATCTTCTTCCTTTCGCCCTTATCCGGTGGAACCCATATTCCCAATCTCATCCGATCATTTTATTTTCTTGTTATTCTCATTGACTTCCTCCTATTCCCTTCTCTCGAGACATCTGCCGTTGCCGCGCGGCCGCTGCCGTCCTGTCTCCTGCAATTGCGCCGTCGACATCGTAGCTCGCCCTTCCGCGGCATAAAGTCTAACCACGAAATCGAGTCCATAAGCCTGGCCGGTACATGGCCTCTGTCTCCTGCTTCGGAGGCCGTCATCATACTGTTCGTCGTCGAAGCAACGTCTCCCGTCGCCCTGTTATCACAATAATATCCATCACCTTCTCCTCCTCCTCCTCATCATCATGTTCTGGTTTCTTTTCTATGCCGCTAAGTCTTCGCCGTCGTAATTCCACCCGTCCAAGGCCTATTTCAGTAATCAGGTGCTCTTCCAGCTTTCCTGGACCAACCGATTCCGATGAATCCCCTCGCGATCTTGGAGGCGGAGCAGGCAGGGATGCCAAGCAAGTGAAGGAGGAGACTGCGGACCATCGTCTCGGGAAGGAGCAGCAGCTCGGTACCAGGGTGGCCACTGCCATGGGAGAAGCAATGCCAACCAAGGATTTTGTTACCATAGCCGCCTGTGTGGTTGGCCTTCTCACCGGTGTTTGCGTCGTCCTCTTTAACAATGCGGTGAGTGGACTGGCTCTTTCTTAATCTTACAACCGATTCTTTGCAATATTTTATGCCTGATATAAAATGCAAAGCTCTATATCTCTATCAAAAATATGAAGCAATGAGTTAAAATTCTACATCCAGATACATCTGTGAGGTTGGGTTGCGTCACAGCATCTTGATTTTTTAAGGTTCCTGTGTCAGATTCTTTCAACACTGGATAACTGACACTTGCATTACATTTTTAATTATCAGTAGCAGTAATTAGCTAGTAGATATTGTAGAAATTTTGTTTAGTGTGGGAAGTAGATAAAAGTATGATGCTCTTTTGAGTATTTGACTAAATGTTTTGTCAAAGTCAAGGTTGCTGAATAATCTGTTGATGGATTATTAAGCTAAGCTTGACATGAAATATGAACTAAAGTATAACTTTATTGATTTTACCTGCTCTTTATGTTAAAGATGAATTCCAGCTTAATTGGTACATCACTGTGTTTGCAAATTGATGTATTCCACAAGTCACATTGCATAGCACTGTAACCCACTTTATAACAAAATCCTCTAATCAACTTCAGATTATGGTAGATACACTAATTGAAGCCTGCGTGTCCATTATAAACCTTTCACGTAGTTGTATATAGCCCCCGAAAACAATCATCTATTACAGTATATTGGATTCCCATAAGTTTCCTGTAATGGATTCACTTATTATGTTGAGCCCATTTTCAAAGATTCCATCAAAAACCTGATTATGATTCATCTTAAAAACAATAATGCCTCTAATGATTGTTATGAACTTACTGAAACACACTATGGTGGCTCTCAAGGCCTCAAGTCACTTTCCTAATCAAAATTCTTATTTTCACAAGTTCCCTTTTGCTTCTGAAAGGATGATTATATTATATTAATATATAAAGTATAACATTTAGGAGAAAAAAATGATATATTCATGACAGGATGACCTATGCAGCTTGTTTAACGTTGAGACTATGATCATCACATCAAGAACAGGATTTTACATTAAAAAACAAGTAGGACTTCATGAAAGGCAATATATGAGTCTAATTGACCCATGGTTACATGTTCTCCTCTTACCCAAAGTGTACCTTCAACTTATACAATTATGAAAACTTTGTTGCTGGGACTATTTGAAAAACATAAACAAGGGCATTCTTCTCCTGGCTTGAAACAATCGACAAGACATTAATGAAGCCCTTCTCTTTTTGGAGAATGGTCGCATCAGAAAATAGTTTGAGCTAGAACAAATAACATGGCAAAGGAGACAGAGAAAAGCAAGCAAGTAAACATAAAATTACAAACTGAGCTCTTGTGTCATTTATTAAATTAGCAACCGGTGAGGCTCAATATGCATCTGATTGTTGTGCCTACTGCCAGATAGAGATAGTCATCTGGATGTGCAGCAATACTATAAGAGCAGTAAAGGGAGAGATGTGTAGTAGGAAAAACAGAATGATGAAACAATCAAGTTCAGAAAAATTGGTGGTGCTGGTAAAAAAGAGTTGAAGATACTGGAGATTCCATAATAGAAAACTCCAGATAAAACGATGAAATTCTTCAAGTATCGGATATCTAAGTTGAAATTTGCTATATAGATCATTTCTTTTTGTAAGAGCAAAGTTCCCAAATAACCCAAAGAGTCACCATTTGTATATTTTTTAATTATATCTAACCAGTTTTGTTGGTCTTCCTCTTCCTATCCTATCGTCTCTGATTTGCAGTAGCTCATCTTTCTTAGTAGGCATGAAGTCATTGTTGAGAACTGATTCATAAGTAGTTATCTAGGTAGTTGTCATGTTTTAGATAGTTATAGACATGTTTTAAGTAGTTCTACCTAAGTGAGCCATGATTTAAGAAGTTATGGGGATAGTTCCTACACTTAACTTAATCATGAGTGATATGATGGAGTGAGGTAATTACCACTAGATCCTATAAATAGAGTCATGGTTCATAAAGCAAGTGTGTGAGCACTTGGGAATGTTTTGTAGGTGTTCTTAGTCTCACCTCTTGTTTAATATTACTTTGGTTTTCCTGATTGAAAGTATTCTCTTTTAATTGCATCGTAGTATTCTGTTTATATTTCCTTGCTCTTCTATCCCCAACAGTGATATGACAATGTTAGTCTCCATCAGATCTTTTATATCTAAAGTTTTGTTTAATTTTGAAATTTTGTTTGTGGATCTTATCTGTTATTAAGTTACATATTCTATGATATTTTCTTTTATAGTTCTTTTCATTAATTAGGTGCACGAAATACGTGACTTCTTTTGGGATGGATTACCATTGCGAGGTGCCTCATGGTTAAGGGAGAAGCCTCTTGAGGAAATTTGGCAAAGAGTTATTCTAGTTCCTGTTTGTGGGGGTGTTATAGTTGGCATCTTGAATAGTCTGCAGGATTCTTTAAAAGACCCATCAGGCAGAATGGTATCAGATGTAAAGGAAGCAATAAGACCAATTTTGAAGACCATAGCTGCTTCTGTCACCCTTGGAACAGGGAATTCATTAGGGCCTGAGGGTCCTAGTGTCGAAATAGGTTCAGCCATAGCTAAAGGAATCAGTCATGTTTTTGAGTGGCGTGGTGGAAAGAGTTTGTCTCTTGTAGCAGCTGGATCAGCCGCTGGAATTTCATCAGGTCTTACTTTCAATTATTGGATCTGTTGCTAGATTGATGCTGAGGTAAAATCTGTAATTTTACATTGTGCACCCCTTGACATACCACAGAAGATGCATCTTGGAGGCATAAAAAATGCTTACTTGTTGATTTATGTGTCATGGATGAAGCATTCTAAGTCCTTGTTTTCATATCATCTATTAAATAAATAGGCATCACCTTTCAAATTGGATACAATTTCTTTGTTTTGCTATTCAATTTTCTCTTATACGCATGACACTGATCTTCATTCTTCCAAAGGGAAGTTCACCTATGACCTAGCAGTCAAATGTACAAAAGTTGAGGTAACACTTTTTTTGGGACTTGAAGCGCTAATGATCGGGGGTGCTTGTTGAAGTTCATGATTAATTTTACACATTAGCGACCTATAGATAGACCAAAGATGATCTTTAAATTTTTGTGATACTTCCGGAGAGTGATTTATATGATGTCATATTGACTCCTGACTGGCTCACGGAGGTAACACTTTCTTTGAGACTTTGGTCGCTGTTGATCTGGAATGTCATGTTAACATTCATGACTAATTTCAACAAAGTTCCCTATAGATGGACCAAAGAGCTTCTTTAAATCTATGTGATACTTTCAGAGAGAAAGATCTATATGTCATGTTGGCTCCTAACTTGCTCATGGGTGAATAAAGAAACTAGAGCAAGAAGTTTTGCCAGTTATGAAAGTTCATGATAGCTAGAAACTATTGACAACAAAAAACACTATAAAGTATAAAGTGAGCCCTATAATTTTAGGTCTTTTTCAAACCATATCTAAGGACATGGCTTGTTTATTTGTTATGTTTGGCCTCAAAGCAACCCCACCCTAGTAAGTTTTTCATTTTTTTATCTATTATAAACAAGGTTAGGGTTTTTCAAAGAAGTAGAATGGATGGCTATATTGCTGTGTTTAGAACAACTTTCTTACTTCATTCTTCTGCTCATGATTTGAACTTCGAATGTGTCTACACTGGCCTATAGGTTTTAATGCTGCTGTTGCTGGATGCTTCTTTGCTGTGGAGTCTGTCCTATGGCCTTCAACAGCAGATCCATTCTTGTCCCTTTCAAATTCAACATCAATGGTGATACTCAGTTCTGTCATAGCATCCATAGTTTCAGAGGTCGGTCTTGGTTCTGATCCGGCTTTTACCGTTCCTGAATATGATTTTCGCTCACCAAGTGGTACATTCCATTCCTACTTTTTTCAATTGGAGATTAAAATGTTATTTGTAGAAGCTATCAAAGTATTCAGCATTAGCTTTTCAAAAGTGTTAAAGAGATGCATTAATTTATTGATTAACTTTAAGTCAGGCCTTTTCAATTTTAATTTTGCCATTACTATGTTTGTTCTCAGGATCTGATTTTATTTAGCTGTAGTTTTCCACAGTGGATAAAGAATTAAGTGAAAGATTCTATCTTTTAAGCTATTTTCTTATGTGCTACAGAGCTTGACAAAATCTGAAGGTGTTTGTCATTCAATAAATTTTCAGAACTACCTCTGTATCTTTTGCTGGGAGTCCTTTGTGGCATGGTTTCTATAACCTTATCAGGATGCACATCTTTAGCTCTGGAAACAGTTAACTACCTTCAACGGACCACAGGTGTAACAAAGGCCATATTTCCTGCATTGGGTGGACTCACTGTTGGTTTGATAGCTTTATCATATCCTGAAGTTTTGTACTGGGGCTTTGAGAATGTGGACATTCTACTTGAATCACGACCTTTTGTAAATGGTCTCCCTGCTAATATTTTATTTCAGTTAGTTGGAATGAAAATACTTGCAACATCCTTGAGTCGTGCTTCTGGATTGGTGGGAGGCTACTATGCGCCATCCCTTTTTATTGGTGCAGCAACAGGGATGGCTTATGGAAAATTCATGAGCTCTACACTATGTGGCCCCAGTCCATTGATTCATCTCCCTCTCTTGGAAGTGGCATCACCTCAAGCATACGGTCTGGTAACTTTTTTGCTACAAAGCTATATAGTTAGTCAATCTTGAATTTCCTTGCAATTTGTTTGATCCCTCTGGAAGATTTAAATAGAATGGTACCTGAAAACATATCACTGACTTGGGCTTTATGCAAATGATTCGTATTGATAGACATCATAAAAGTTGCACTTAATTTTTAGGTTGTGCTTTCTTTACAAGAAAACTTGAATTCCTTTAATCAAGGTCACCACTGTGATGAATTTCTTTTCCTTTTATCATTCGTAAGTTTGTGCTCATTGGCATAAGTCAGCTACGGTTCCTATCTTATTTCACTTAATTACCTGAGTACAACTATTAAGATCTTAAAATTGCTACTTAGTTTTTCATGTAGTAATAATGCGTTTGCTAAATTTCTAAAATTCAGTTCATTCAACTGGTTGTGTTATCGCACCTGTTATTGTTTCTTCTTTCCATGATGAACTCATCACTAAGTTTTAACTAATCCTTGCAGGTGGGCATGGCTGCTACTCTTGCAGGTGTGTGCCAAGTACCTCTAACATCGGTTTTGCTTCTTTTTGAGCTAACGCAAGACTACCGAATTGTTCTACCACTGCTTGGAGCTGTGGGGTTATCATCATGGATATCATCCAGCCAGAATCTTAAAAGAAATGTTCCAAGGAAGTTGGATGAGTTGAAAGTAAATGACAAAAATGGTTCACAACCTACAGGCTCAATCTATGAAGACCAGGACACTTCTTATGCAGCTGCTTCTGCTGAAAGTGGTGGTATTGGCTTATGTGAGCTTGAGAATTCTCTCTGTGTTTTTGATGTCAGTGCTGAAGTTAGCAGTCTGGCAGACAAGCTTACTGTTTCTCAGGCTATGAGAACTAAATTCCTGACTATCTCAATGAATACTTCAGTAATTGAGGCAGTCACTCTCATGCAAGTGGAGAAGCAATCCTGTGCAGTTATAATTGATAGCACTGGTTTCTTGATAGGATTGCTATTGCTCGAGGATATCCAAAATTTTAGCAAAGTGGCAACAACAAGAGGCGTTGAAATTGAGGTATGAAAGAAACCCTCCAATATTTTTTGCAAATGATTCGGTTTCCTTGGTTGTACTGAGATCAACATAGTCCCCTCTTGCTAGGAATATTTTCACCTTATCTATGTACATAAGTAAATTAAACTACTGCAGTGAAAAATTATTGAATGATAGGAGCATAGGAAAGACTGACATGGATCTAGACTGAATCTTCATGGATATGGGTCACTAGGACCCAAGTCACATCCACATGGATCTAGAGTACATTCAAATGACATCCTTAATTAAACAATAATACATGCTTGAAATGGCAAATTATAGTTATAATACAACTAAAAAAGGCACTTGTAAGCCAAAAAAATTATAAAACATGGTGGCAAGATTTGGATTTACCTTGTTAATTGTTATGAAGAAAAACCAAGCTTTCTCTAAGTAATTTATCATGAAGCAAGAGAAAAGCTCCAGTTCCAAGACATTTGGGAATTTTGATGAAAAAAGTGTTCAATTTGGAGAAGAAATCAAGAAATAACACAAAAAACGGAAAGTAGTTGTTGGTGGAGAAAAAGTAGGAGGAAAGAGAGAATCTGGTAAGGAAGAGGAGAAAAGGGAATGAGGTTACCAGTTTACATCTCGTACAGCTCAGTACCTATGGCAATTTCAGGTGGTATTACTAGTATGAAAGTAGATTTGATGCTGGCTGGTGTTCTAATCAGAGTCAGTTCAATTGATTTCCGCTTCTGTGCTTGATAATAGATGAAACTAATGATTTGTTGCTTCAGCGCAAGAAAGAGAAAATGGCAATGTGAGTTGGCTTGGCCTCGGTGATCAATAAAAGAAATTCATCTTTGACTCCATACCAAGCAAGGGAACCAGTGTAGACATATTCTATAAGTAACGGGAGTTCGAAAGAAAAGCAATCAGTAAATACGTTATAACTCTAAATAACCAAGTCCGACAAGCAACTACTACAGTCGACCACACAGTAGGCATGGACAAGAAATTGATGACCCCTACTCAGGCATTAAGATGTAGCACCCCTATTTCTCCTTGTTTAACCTATATGAACCAGAACTTCTAGTTAATCTGTTTTCCTTGGTGCAACAAGACTCAGTGCTAATGCGAGGGGTGTCAATTCCTACATCATATGATATGCGCATAAGTTCAATCTAATAGGTGTGGCTTAGTCAGTAGTAAAACTTATTTTCCCCTCAAAGGAGGAACTTGAGTCCCAAAAAAATGGATTGTTTAGCACATCTACCAATATTTCGCATTAATTAACATTACAGATTTTCATTATTGTCTCGCAGGCAGAAAAAATTCTGGTATCTGATATCTGTCACCTGGAAGGAGGCAAGCGCAAGGTGTGGACAGCTACACCTGAAATGAAACTAGTAACTGCCGAAAGTATCATGGACTCACATGGGGCGAATCATCTCCCTGTTGTTTCACAGCATATTGATGGACAAGAAAGTGGGCAATTGGTTGGTCTACTCGATAGAGAATGTATTAGCATTGCCTGCAGGTAATTATTCTGCACGACCATCGTACTATTCCAATCGCTATAAGCTTAGCAATAAAGAAATTACAGTCTTTGCACATCTAGCACTTCCAAGAAACCTGTTATTCCTAATATATTGGTGATCATTTTGTTGACATTGTATTTATTGATACAGTGCTGTAGCAGCTAAAGAATATCTCAGCCTTTACACGGTCACCAGAAGGCTCGAGTCTTAAGCTAGAAGCATTTTCCGCAGATTCATGTGATCCTTTGTGATTCTGGATTTATGTTGCCAAACACTAATTAGCAAGTTTTACAAGTAGAGAAACAGTGTCATTTTGTAGCTGTGCCATTAAAAGTTGTCATCCATATGTTCCTACTGTTCTTACAGTTAATTTACCGAAAACTTGTATACTAACAGATGCCAATGCCTTTATACCAATGAAAGCAGGATTAGAGCTACTGTTTCATATTTGGGCTCATAATGTATGTTGGGGATTGTTGTGGGTCTTCTTTTTTCCTTTTTTTATTAATTTTGCATGGTGCGTTGAGCTATATAATTCTTAATCTGGAATGAAAGTATAAAGAATTGTCTGCATATGAATTGATGATCCGACATTGGACCATGTAAAATTGATGCAAGTGGATGGAGATATAATTGTGCAGACGCCGTCTGTCTTCCCGCGTGTTTAGCTATTATGCAACGCGAGACAGTAGAATAGTTAGTTGCTAACGTGTAGACGTTGATTCTCCCCGACCACAAGAAAGAAATGTTCTCATACTCATCAAGCAAACCTATCTATCAATCTTATCGACCGTGCCCTTACTAATTTCCTCACCTCCATCGACACAGTCTCACTCCTTCCGCTGGCCCCCATTCTTCCTCAGTTACACTGCCTCCTTATCCCTCCATGATCATGCCTCCTCTCTTGGAGATGATCCTTTCGCATTGGCCTCGGCCATTCCCATCAACCATCTCGACTCCTCCCTCGAATAATCCTCTTGGCGTTGTTCGTGGCTTCCTCTATTGCCCCTCGTCCACTTCCACCGACGATCATGACCTCCTTTGTGGACAACCCCTTGCCATCTCCGAACAAACATCATTGCCCTGTTGTTATGAAACTTTGTAAAAAGCTTATGACAATACTCTGTGAATAAACATCTTTACACTCAATTTCAGAATCATTCTAAAAATATACCTCCTAATCTGAATATAAAATACCCCTGGATTCATAAAAGGAAAAATAGAAAACATATTTTGATATTGCCATCTGGTGTAAAAGAGATAACACTTGTATTCTTACACAAACAAATAACAACAACATTCAATTCTTATATTCTTACACTCATGAATAAACAACATTCAACTCGGTTCTCAGAATCACATCATCAAAAATATATCAAACTTGAATTAAAAAAAAGCTTAAATTCACACAAAAATATAGAATAAATCATAGCTTGATTTTTATTATTTTAATAAAATAATTATTATTTTTAATTTTATTTTGGACAATTCCAGACAGACGTAAACTACTGTGTGCATCCGAAATCAGATTGACGAATAATTGATGTCGGATGATGAAGAGCATGAAGCATGTAGCTACCTCAAATCTTATTAGCTTCTAAAGATTGTACCCATGCATACCACCTTCAACCTGCAGCTTACAACAGCTGATTCCTCTACCATTGCTAATTAATTCTTCTAGCTATCAAGTATGTTGGGAACTAAACCATGAACTCAAATTGGCAGAGTCCATAACACAATTAGGATCAAAGCAAAGCATATATATACATACATAGCATCTTCTTTCTACAATATCACAAATAAAAACTAGCCACACATAAAATATGTCTCTGATGTACAACGCCCGACTGGGGCTGGCTCAAAAGACAAAAGACATGGATGCAGAACCAATTCTTCAAATACAAAGTAGGCACAAAGGGGGCGCACATAAACTGACCACCAACACCAATCTTCAGAATATGATATTTTGCAACCTGATGATGAAAGAACAAATGCCACAAACCTAAAGTTGACACTTACCAACCATAATACACCCAGCAGATGCTTCCCTGGTACACCTAACACTAAAACACAAGGTAAGGATCATCCGGTTTACTTCAGACGCCCGTTGATCAAGCGTGCCTCTGAGCGCCAGGTGGTGCGGTAGGCATCGGGAAGTCGTAGTTAACATCCCCAAACGGAGGAGCCTCCACGTATGGGCTCTGCCACATGAAAAAAGTTTTTTTACTTCTTCGAACATCTTCTCTGTTGAATTTTAATGAGCAAAAACAGAGGTCGAATGAAGAACCCACGGAGAGCCCCCACAATGTTCAAGTTAACCACTTGAGAATAACACAGATTTGAGTGTCCGCTTGAGCAGGATTACTTATTCACAGACATAACTTAGCTTGATAATTCATGGGAATGGCAACAATACCTGGGTAGCAGCCAGGCTTGCATAAGACAGATGCTCCACAGGGGATTTTGGTGATGCATCAGGTGAACTGCCATCATTGCATTCATCATTGCCACTCAACTTGTTCTGTGCCCCACTAGCAAATGATGTTTCACTCTCACTTCCATTGCCCAGTTTAACCCTCTAGATCAAAGCACATAACATGGTGTTTTTTCAGGAATTTAATAATGATCACTACAACTTGAAAGAACATGATACAGTGACAGGAAATTTCCACACTTCAAACAATATAACTATGCAAAAGTGTGCAGCACAACCCAACAGTTTTCATAGTAAAGGTTTTTATTTTTCCAACCAATACACAAGCATGACCAGAAACGTAACCATTAGCAAAAGTGGGTTGGTTGGGCACAACATTTTGTCTGTTCTGTTATACCAAAAACAAGGATACAACAGAACTTTCCCTCAGGAACAGCTGGTCAAATCTCTCTAGAGATGAGCATCCCCCTGGCTTCCTCCAGCCACCACCTCAAGTGTTTTCTTCACCATCTTTCCCAGCATATTCTCTCATCCTAAACCTCAACCAACTATTAACCCAGGTAGACCTCGAAATCCTTACACTGCTTGGTCTTCAACTTCATATGGAAATCCCAGCAAGATTTTAAAAACCAGTCATACTGGTTTGTACCGTCTAGTATTTACCAGTCCGACCAGGATGTGACACTGTACCAGCAATTTCTCCCTGTCTAAGTTGAAACTGGACAGACCGCCTAGTAACCCTTTCCTATCTGATGTATCGCCAGCTTTTAAAGGGTTAAAACCAGGGATACCAGGCTCACCGCCCAGTACACATACAAATTTATTTCTTATTTATTTTACCAACAAAAACTATCTTTTTCTTTTACTTTACTTTCCTCTCTCTGCTGCTTCTTCCTCCGTCTCTGATACTTGCCTCCTCCACCTTCTTGTCTTTTCCCTCCTACTCTGCATCTTCACATCCTCCATCTCCTACTCCCCCTTCTCTTCCTCATCCTCCTATTCTGCTTCTCCTCCTCTCCTTCAACTCCTCCCTTCACTTCCTCTTTGGTCTGTGATAATCGATATATCAACATACCATCTGTAGGTTTGCCAATTTACACTGAACCAGTACCCATTCAATGCTGATCGGTACATTGACACACCATGTGTCTGTATACTAGTACATACTGAAACCATACCAGTAGGGCCAGGACCCAGTACAGTTCTTGAAACGGAACATGAATTCATACCCTAAAGTTCTTGGGGAATGCATTGGAATTGGAAAGCTGACAACATTCTAGAGGAAAAACTGAAAAAGTTATGGGATTCTCTCTAATTTTTCTCAAACTAGATTTTGTGGAGATAAGTGCACTAGAGAACACTAGCAAATCAGTCTCTACAGCGAGTTTTTGGGGAAGACCCCATCTCTTAAATTAGTTAAAGCTTTTCATCGTGAACTTGGAACTTTCTTTTGAACTCAACACTATAAACCTAGCGGGAGGCTTTATTTTTGTTTTAAATTCTCTTTGGAAGAAGAGAAGTTTTAGAGTGAAGACCATATTACATAAAGGGACAAGCTCTATGACTGTTTTCCTTAAGGACCTTCCAGCTCTTGCTTGGGTATAGTTTCAAATGTTGACCCTTGAATAATTTACCTTTTAGGAACTCCTTTATCAATAATAAAAGGTGGGATGATAGGAATTTTGATAGTAATACTATGTCCTCTTTTATAACAATCTGACAGAACTAAACCATCTTTTGTCAATTGGGAAGCTTCTGTTATGGCCGACCTTGACCTTAATATTTAAAGATACATTCGATAAAATAACTCTTCATGAGGCTTAGGATGCTAGTGGAGCCCTGAATGAAAATAATTATCTCTCTTCAAGGTCTTAACAATAAGCTTAGTATATTAAATTGTCAGTATCACTTATTTTGGTGGACCAAGGCTAAAAACAATTAAATTGGAGAATATAAGAATATGAAATTCTTTCATAAAATGGTTAAGTTTAGGAGAAGACAAAACACCATCTAGATGATTACTCAAGGAGATGGATCTATCCTTTATGAAAAACATGCCATTGCGACTATATTTGTTAATTGATTTCACAGTATTTGGAATATTTGGAACAAGGATTACAATTTTGGTCCATACCAGTGTACTGAGCCCTACTCAATATAGTACATACCAAGGCATACCGACGGTACATCGAGGTGTAATGATGGTACGCCTAAAAACTCAAAAAAAATCCTAAATTTTTTTTAAAAAAAGTTAGATTAGGATTTTTAAGTTAGAAATAAATATAAATTTAGTATAATTTTAGCAAAAATAATATAAATTGATCCAATATCGATCAAATTTTAATTAAATCATCATTAAAACCACTAACCATAGTATTAAAAAAATAATTAAAACCTAATTAAACCATCATAAACATATGATCCAATCCTTAATATGCATGAAATATGAAGATTTGACCTATTAAGTGTCTAATTTTGAAACTATTAATATTAAACACACTAATCACAATATTAAAGATCTTAATTACTCCCTAACTAACACTATTCTACCATTAAAAATATACCAAATAACATATTAAACATTAAGTCATACACCACATGGAATAGGCTTAATGATATCATAAATCAATAAAAATCTAGAAAGAGAATACATACCTCTTGATTAGAGTATTCTTCCTCTTAATCCTCCCAAATTAGTCTCCTAAATTTGATCTAATTCATAAATCGTAGCCTTATTAAGTTTAGGAGAGTGAGAATATGAGAATAAAAAAGAGATGTGAGTGAATAAGTGTTTGAAAGGGTTTAAGAGATTAAGAGGGTGAAATAAGTTAAAAGAGAGGGAGGAAAGGATTTAAAAACCCTTTTTTAAGCCTCAAACGGTCAAATTAACTATTTGAAATAAGACAATCTTAGCCCTTGATTGATAACGATCGAAATATGAGCGTATCGACCAATACAAATCGGCAATGATTGGATTTTGACCGTTACCGTTAGTACAATCCCCGTATCATCTGATATTGGGTCAAATGACTAGTACCACCCGGTAGAGGACGGTCCGTGTACCGGTATCCTCTCGGACCGGTACGTACCGCCCATACCAGGCGATACGCATCGATATAGCAAACCCTGATTTGGAACATCTCTGATCAATCCAATTGGTTGAAATGTCTTACATTATCCAAAATCTCTGGTAGTGATAGAAACTGGCTCAACCTTTCTCTATTAAGGATCTTTTCTTTTTTTCTTTTCTTTTTTTTGCCATGAACCAAATGGGATATGAGAAAAGCCCTAGTTATGTTGGGTACATAGTGAAATTTATAAAAAAAATTTAGTTAAGTGTCGTAAGGCACCTTTTTCTAAACTTTATTTGGATAGCATGCTTACCTAGGTAAAACTTCCTAGTGTTCATTCTTTAAAAAAAAATCTACAACTCTAAGGTGCAGGATTATAGGCCTGTAGCCCTCTACATTGTCTTATATAAAATTTTTACTAAGAGTCTTGTCAATTATGTTAAACGTTATCTAAATAGCTTTATAATTTAGGAGCAATTTGTAGTTCCAAGCAAAATATCCATAATAACATTTTAATTACCAATTAATAAGCCCATACCACGCTTAATGCTAAGACAAAAATCCCTGACTTCGCTTAAGGTGAACATTTCTAAAGTGTATGGTGACTCATCTAGGAATGCCATTCAAAAAGTAAAAAACCCTTACGAGTATGAATTTTTCTTCCAAATATATTAAGTGGATTTATTCTTGTATCTCTTCTTCATTGTTCTTTGTCTTGTCAATGGATGTTCAATTGGTTTCATAGTAGAAGAGCATCAGACATGAAGATCCACCTTCTCTTTATCTCTTTATCTTTGACCAGCAAGCGTTATCTAGTATTGCTAATAAGATTATTCACAACAAGCAAGTTTAAGTAAAGAACCCAACCTCCTAAAATGCATCTGCTCTCTATAAGGTAGGTAGGCTCAAAATTGCATTAGGATGGAACTACCAACTTTTCTAATAGTGATCACGAGTACTACAAGTTCCATTTGCTCCATGTTTGCAAAGGAACGATTAACAGGTAACTTCCCCTTATTCTGCAAATTTGAAGAGAAGCATTTGAAGAAAGTAGAAAACAGAACATGAAAAGTTGAAAACTAGCAGTGATGTCAAAACTCAAAAGATACATTCAGTAATTTAAGGTGATCTTGAAAGATACCTGAAATATTTTCCCAAGGGCTTTCAAACCTTTGGCTCGAGCACGGAGTTCCTCTCTCCTAACATTGTTATCTTGAAGCACCTGAAGTCAAAGTTAGCACAATTAGTGAATGAGATAACAAAGCAGACAAATAATAACATCTCAAAATAATAGAGACAATCAAGAAAACAGACCATCTGACAAACACGGGACAGGGTGGCTTCAATATCAGCAACATTAAGCTTCCATAACGAATCAATCATCACTTTTTTATGATTCTGCATGTATTCTTCAAGTTCTTCCTCTGTATAGTTGCCCTCTGCACTAAGTTGCTTCTTAAGGTCCTCCTGTAGCTGCATTAGTGCAATGGCACCTACAAATCCAAGATTAACCTCAGAACTTTATTATGAAAATGAACCACATTTATGCATGAAAATTGAATGAAGAATCACCCAGATGGGTGCACACTGTGCAATTTATAGTGAGACATGCATGTGTCAACCTTGGTGATAAAAGTGATAATTCACCTGTTGCAGCAGTTACTTGTGACTTGATAAAATGGCCTTTGTTTCTAAACCATTCAGCAATAAATGGCACACCTAAATATATAGCTTTTTTTCCAAGCTCTTTTGCTGCCTGTCTTACATAGATGTAGCCTATAGTATTCAGGATATCTACTCCATAAGCTGAAACAAGATACAGAAATGATGGTTAACATATTTGAAGGTGCATAAAAGGTCTAACATTTTATACATATACACAGAAATTCAACTTAAAGATGCTGAAAGCATAAAGTTGTCCAGAGAAACATCTGAACAACATACTGATGCTTCATCAGATCAAGAGAACCCAGGTCAAGATCCTGTTTCCTATACATGAGTTAAGCATACAAAATTAGCCACAAGAAGTCAAATCATTACTGAGACTATGTGCTAATTTACAGCATTCATATTTTTTTGAGCTAAATCCGGTCAATAAAACTGTCATCAAATTTAAGCTTAGACAGTTATATAGGCATACAGGGTTCACTGAAGCAACCTTTTCTTTTAGAGTATGAGTTCTGCTCTAATCATAGATAAAAATTAGTAATTTAATTCTAGTTTGTTAATCAACAAGATCATATTATGATTAACATTGAAGAGAAATAAGTTAGATTACTCATTTGATAATCATCTTTTGATTAGTACACTTGTTATTTATACAAAACGTGATGGAGCTCTTGAATAATCTGCAAGAATATATGTTTCTCTGAAATCAAGTTCCTACAAATTGCTTCAGTCATCATTTACTTCAAATCTATTTTATATAGTAATAAAGTCCTAGCAGTCCTGCATACTGTCGTGTAGAGGCTATGTTGGGCCATTTCTATACAACGGCCAAACAAGTTCCAACTGTTCTAGGCTCTGACTTGGACATTTTTTGTGTCAAAATTTACCTAATCAGGAACAAATCTAGCTTAATGGTCCTTTAAGGAAGCCAGTATATGACTCAAACTTAATTTGCTCACTTTGGGCTTAGAACTGAAAATTGAATCTAGGCCAATCTACGCCTTGTTCTTTTGGATGAACCCTTTGATAACCCTATAATGACTTGATTATGGTAATTTATTATCAACAATTAAGCTAGATTATTACTCCTTTTTGTAGAGATTATTACTCCTGTTGCTTTGATCATAGTTATCTTTGATTTTGCTTCATTAAACAAAAGTTGAATATGGATGACTAGATCATTAATGGGCTAGTATGCCAACTATCAACATGCACATGCCCACCCGAAGAGCAGATATAAGGGAATACTAAAGGAGAAACACCATCTCTTTCATTAATTTTAATTATACCAACAAAAATTCTCATGACAAATCTTTTAAACATTTCTGTTTCTATTTCGTGTTATCACAATATCTAAATCCTTATAGCATAGTCATGTCTACTCTTTTCCATATCGTCCATTGGGTGCTCTTCTCCAACATTTGACTAGAGACTATGATCCTAAAACTCAAAATTAAATCAACAAATATTAGCTGCTGATCTGGATAGTGCTAGAATTTGAAATTCTTTTTGTCCTACCTCGCTAGTTTTTCATCAAAATATTTTCAAAATTGCCTTAGCTATTATGCTTTTAATGTTATAGCGATAAATTCTATAGCTGTTTGTTTTGCATTGACAAAATGATTTCTTTATGTGGCTCATGCTAGTCTTACATGGATACAATATATTAGTGTTCAGTTCAAAGAACAACTTCTCCAGATACTTGTTACAAATAAAAAAAATTGGTCTCAAAGAAAACAGCAAGCAGCATAATGACAAATAGACTTGCCTGCATTAGAAAGCCTTGTGACCTCAGCTTCAGCATGTCTAATGAACTCATCATTGTTTCCTTGCACATATTGGTGGAGTCGGTCTTTCAGTATCTCTGCAAGTTTCTCCTCTCTTTCCTTTTGAATGACCTGTAGTTGACTTGAAGATTCATGTACAGAACTTACACAATGAAATGGCTAGTAACAAAATATCTATTGGCTCAAGAAATGACTATACCAAAAAAGGAAACAAAAGGCAATCGAGACAAGTTCAAGAACAAATAATAAAAAAGACTTCAAATGGAAGCAAAAGATTTAGACGAACAATGAACAAGTTTTTCTAGCATATAATCCTTCACAAAGAAATATTATTAACACTTTCAAGGTATAACATAACACTTTTTCGTTTACATATTTCAGCTGGCTTGTCTGAAAGAATTCAGCATTGGCCCAAAACCAACAAAACTAATCATACTCAAAAGATTAAAAAGAAGTATCAGGCTACCAAGCTTGAGTGATAAGACAAACATTAAGAAATGTGTAGCACAAATCATTGCAATTCAATCTAACAGTAATGTACATGATGCATGTTATTAACAGAAAAAGAAAAGAATTAGATGGTTCCATCATGTCAGAAGAAGGGATAGATTCATATGAACTTGAAATCAGGAACTTTTTTTTGCATCAATCATAATCTACATGAATTTATGCTTGTGCGAACATGAATGCAAGATTGTGTAGGAACAAATTAAACTTGGTATATAATATGAACTTCATTAACTTTATTCACTTTTCTCACCGATGAATGTTGCAAGCACCAGATCAAAATCTGCAATGCAAGCTTTTCCAAATTCTTCATCCCTTATCCATCTGGACTATGAAAGCTATGAGAAATTGAATTCATATATCGAAATAAATCATGTATAATCAGAGTGTTAGTTTTTTTTCAAAAAAATTCTGAGTGATATTATCTCACGTGTCAGTGTTCAGCCTGCAGATTTGCAGATTTTTAGCATGATTTTATGTCCCTTAGCAAAGTTTAGAGGATTGAATAATTTCAAAATGAAAATTAGAAATCCTAAGCTGAAAAATCGTACCTATTCTAAATTGTTTGGTATATAAGCCAATATTTCTAATTAGTGATGTCCACAGAGGTATTTTAGACAAAGTGATGAAAAGAAGTATAAGGTCAATGAACTTTATTCTCTCTTGAGCATTCTTGAATTCTTCATACATGCAAATGCACTTCATCCTCTTCTTTTACCATTTATGTCTCTTTTTACACAACATATGGAATTCCATTTGAAAACCAATTAAAAATAGATAACTATAGATACCCTCATTTTTTCTTGTAACTTTCTGGCATCGACTTGTTCCCCTTCAGTGAAATTATCAAGTGAAGCCATTGATGCCATGGCTAGTTGGCCAATATAATCCTCAAATAATTCACTCCCAAAAAGCATTGCAAAGATCGCTGCAGGGTCAATAATTGCTTCCCTGTATATGAATAAATAAGCAAAGATTACTCCATTCTGCATGTGGGATTTGTTTATTTTAAAAGAAATGGCACAAGAAATTTAGCATTTATCTGCTTCAAAGCAAGATAAAAATGTGTTATGTCTGACATTTATTCTCGAATTATTCAATAAAATCATGTTCACTTGTATTGTATTGAATAATATTGTGAAAAAATGGGAACCTACCTGGAAATGCCAGATTTTCCATTAGCATCATAAGCTTCACGTTGTGTTGGATCACTTAGCACTTGGTATGCCTCACCCAAAACCTGAATAACTCTAGGAGTTAGCAAGACTGGTTGTGAAACAAGAAGTAATTTTTCAAAAACAAAGCTCTCAGAAGTAACATATGCTATTCAAGTAATCGAGTGTACCACAAGAACTATTCAAACTTGTTGCAAGTTCTTTGACATGCCAGAAAAAGTTCCACTTTTATTTATGCTTGTACACTTCTTGAGCAAAAAACCTTTATGCTTCTTTCCAAAAACTAGCCATGTTGATTACCATTTTTCCAAGAATTGGAAAACATATAAATGCCTTCAGATACACAGTAATAGAATAAACATAGCAAGGATTGTTGCTGTGAAATTGTCATGTGTGCAAACTTACAAGTTTAATCTTCACAATGTAGCTTGACAAGAAAAGCTTATAAGGGAAAAAAAAAATTTAATCAATCTAATGTCAAACAATTTTGGTTACTTGGTGCTTCAACCTTGATCCAAAATCATAAATTTTTAAAGGGACAGATATTTTGAATGAGTTTTCAGCTTTGATGTAAAACACTAAGCTAAGATGCCCAATGACAAAGAAGATATTTAGTTCTTACGGAACGTCAGAAGTGTGAAACCTTGAAGAAAAGTAATATTTTTACTCTAATTAAGTAAAAAATAATGTATAATAAGGAAAAGTTTTAAAACCGGGGACAAACATTTTAAGATTGTTCTAGTCATCCGGCTGAAGTTTATGCCGTCTCCAATTGCATTAGTCACAAGTAATAAAAATTTGTCTAAAGTGTGATTCATGCCACCGCAGATGTGGTGATGAAAGTCCTCTAGCTGCATTGCCCACATAAGTCATGTAGCTGTATCGCATAAGCTTGTCTTGCCTTAATATGCAGTATGATTACTTGTTCATTGTAAACATCATAAATGTGTACAATATCCCATAGCAGTTCAAAAAGATAGAATATACAGTGATGTGGTAAGAGGCCCTTTATGTCTTCATCTTTTATTTCTACCATTCTTTGAAATTGCCAATAGCTTTAGTATATGTGTCATGATGGTACCCAATTTATGTACATTTCCCATTGACAAAAGGTTATAAATGACATCATGTACTTGATCAAATTCATGGTTTGCACATAATTTAATCACTATCTATTTAATCTAGAATTTGGTCTTAATTCAAACTCAATTATATCTTTTGGCTTTCATATAGAATGAAAAAGGCATTTAAATATGACTAATCAGCTTGAGAAAATGGTTCACCACTGATACACCACTATTTCTGCTCCAGTTTTAGCCACTAAAGAGACAATATGCTCCGTGGGGTGACAACATGAGATGGAAGATTGCAAATCCATAACCATTTAAAATTGAACATGACAACCATCTACCCTTAATCATCTGGATGACCTAGCCCTCTAGTCTTCTCGATATCCATGGTCATACATCAACATGAATAAGTGATCAGCCTCTACTCTGTATCATCCTGCGCATGCTCCCCTCTTGTTTCAATTAAACTAATATGTCCTTTGATGAGAGTGCCCTTCCATATTCTTAACTATGGGAGTCCCATTTCATGGTATGTCTTTTGGTTGCTGTTATGCATCATCATCTGATCTCTTCATGATACAATCAATTAATGATTTAGATAAGACATGTTTCTCTTGGGATATTTTCCAATTTCTGAGTTTTGACCGGTACTGGGAACTTGCCTAATACACACATGGCATTTCGCATTGGTCAAAACATTATAAGTTACTTACGAAAAATTCTTATAAAGTAGAACCTTTGTGAAAAATGCCCAACGTGTGATGGTGGCAAAATGAAATGACAACTTCACATAGAGATAATATCAATAAGAGTAAACAAAAATTACCAAGAAATGGTGAGGAGGACTGAGAAGAAGCTTTTGTTGATTATAAAAATTAAAGTGAAATGATAAAGAACATTTTCCGGATTATGACATCTCCTAAAACGAATATGAAATGAAAGGTAAGCTCAACAACTTTTGCCTTTATAACGAAACAAGCAGAACCATTAAATTCCTCTTCCATGGTTTATGAACTCTCATGCAGGCCAGACCTTCAAAATTGCTAAACCAAAGGAGCTTTTATGACATAGTCAATGCCTGAGAAGATTATGCATATGGTAAGACAAAAAAAGAAGAGGAGGAGAAATGTAGAATACACAAATGCAAAATGATTTAATTTCAAGTGCATCCCTGCTAATGTAGCTTGAGGTCCTTACGGCTTATCATGGTGTCCACCATCGATCCCATGTGCAATCTCCTATCTTGATGAGAAGGTTGAGGAGATTAGAAGTTAGATTTACGTCTTCTAAAAAGTGGGGCCTACATGGTGTGATAATCATATGCAATAGTTGTCGGGCCCTACTGGGATTAGTATGAACTTCCTAGCAGTGTTTCTGATCTCAATTGTACCACCCAATGCAACTTGGTACTTACCGATCCAAATCACTAGGAAATCAAGTGTACAGCCTGATATGATTATCATACCAGGCATATTGCCCACTTTTCGATCATTGGAGTTGGCATACTGGTAAGCATACAATTACCGGATCCATCTTCACCCATAACGACCATATTTAAACCCATTTTCTTCACCTCTTCAACCGAATCTCAATTTGTAGAAACACCTAGATCATTTGCTAACCTTTAATTTACACATATATACATACCATACAGGCTAAAAAGCATCTCTTCAAGAGCTTGCTTAAACAAAATTAGAGTAGCCATTAGTCAAACAGCAAAGAATAGCCATTATATGAGAAAGCAAGAAGTATAGCATTAAGTGTATGGATATCTTGATAAATAAATTAAAGAGGCAAACTTAACTAGTAAAAGAAAGAAAAAAATAAATTCCCAGATGTCTCTAGTAACCAAATCTGGGAAAACCAAACAGTTATGTGTTTATTAATAAAAGCAATTACACTTAAACTAAATGACATCACCTATCTTGGTGATAATCAATCACTTGCCTGAAAATTTTGGGCTGCACGGGGATCATTTGGGTTCTTATCAGGATGCACCTGTCTTGCCTACAAATAGAATAAACAAATTAAGAAGTTAACATTAGAATGTTGTGCACTATTTTACAGATATAACATACAACACTTGGGACAAATAAGTCCAGTAGATATGAGAGGAAAAATTTATTATACCATGTGCAGAACTATAATCACAAGAAACAGCAAAAAATAAATGCAAACTTTCCATCCCCCTAAAGTGCAAGCACCGAGAAGGACCATAGATATATTAACCTTCAACTTCAATGAATTTCAAGATTGGCCTACTAAACTAAGAAAAAGAGCTCAAGATGTACGCTTGTTATCAGTGAATTATTGTGCAGAGTACAGACATACAAACTATACTTGATTATGTTGTCAAAGATGCAAGAAATTATTAAATCAATAATTATGGATATCTTGCTAGCAATCTGGGTAGCATAAGAAAGTCATCTTAGGTTCTTGCTAGATGCCAGAGCACTTTATCTTAGGACTGCTACCCCGTTCAGAGATCCTTGACCGGTTTAAGTTCATTTGAACAACATTACATAATGGATGAAGGATGTGAATGAAAATTATGAAGATTATTGGTGTGGCTTGTATTAATTTAACAAAGGATCCCAAAAGTTCCAAGCCTCTTACTTATCTCAAAGTCATGAAACTTTGCAATGAGGTCCCAACTTTTTGGGGTTGATTATGGATTTTTTCTCACTATTAAGCTCATTTGAGGGCATTGACTATTCAAACTAAAAGTCGATCTTATAGCACTCCTCACCAATAATTCAAACTTCTTTAACCCGATCAATGCATCTATATGTCCTTTTTCGATATGACAAGCCACCTTGTGTTTTATCCTCAGTTGGGATATCCCATCATTGTTCATGAATATAAAATATAAATATTATTCTATTCCCTTTTTTGTAGTAACACCATATATCAATCTCAGCATCCTCATCCTATGACATCTTTGGAACACTTTTGCTGCAACCAACCTACTTCTGATCCATAAAGCATACTTGTTCTTACAATTGTCACACAAGAAAAAAAAAAACCTTTGATTCAAAAGCACATAACCATTGTACAGCACTCTAGAAACCCTTCTCCATTTTAGTCTTTTGTTTTAACTCTACAAGTAGTATCTTCATTGATCACTTTTTCCTATTGACTAATAGGATCATGGTAATTATAGAAACTTCTTGTCTATGCTTTCAACTCTTTTCTTGATGTTGAATAAGTTTATCTTCAAACAATTAGGTCTTAGTCATACCTAAATTAATTACTTTAAAGATGTTACAAACATCCCTTGTTTAAATAGACCCTTCCCAAGGAAACAGGAGCCTTATGCATTTCCATATGCAAGAAAATCTAACATTTTACAGGGAGCAAGTGCAGTATGTTAAATAAAAGGAAAAAACCAGCAACAGCTAGTAGCAAGAAACAAAAAAGGCCATCTGCATTAGGGGTTACAAGGGGCAATTTCAGATCTTAAAAACAATTCTTACACATGTCAACAGCATAAGAATTTTATCGACTTCTCTGATACATGGGTATAATGGTAGCATGGAATGAAGATAGTATCAATGCTATTTATAAAGAGCAATATCATATGGTTCCATCATAATGGAAAGGCTGACTGGTAACAATCGCCATGTGGATCATGCTCTCCAAGAATAAATGGATTGGCATCTATACATAACAGCTATAAAATCACACACATAAAAGCAACTAAATGACCCATTGTCGCTCTTTCGTACCCGTCGATCAAAAAGTGAATATTTTCATTTTATTCAATAATTTTAATTTGGTCTGCATCTCACAGTAACTACTGACATGATAAGGACACTGTGCTAATTATTTTGATTCATTTTTATCATGACACTCCTGAAGAGGCTTCCACTGAACAAACAACTACTTGACATGGTCCAGGAAGTGGAAGAAAACCTAAAAACCTTTTCTTTGCAAGAGGAATCTTATGATTGAAGAGACCCCATTGACCTTCTCTGACAGTTTTAAGGAATTCTCAAGGAAAGCAAAGAAGATAATGAATGTAACATATACAACGTACATGTAATTTTATATATATATATATATATATATATATATATATATATATATATATATAATGGTTGCATGGAAGTAACTTTGACAGTGCACAAAAAAAACGATGATGCTATTACAAAATGTCCTCATTCTTGAGAGTGACGTGTGCCGTTGTAGCACAAAATCCATACATTTGATGGATAACACCACAACAAAATAACAACTTAACAATGTCAAACTTCAACAGAATGGCACGGCGTTTCTGCCGAAATTGTAGATTTGCGAACTCCATAATGCTTCAAGGACAGATCAATCTAGATCACTGCGCTCCACAAAAAGCTGAAACCAAGAGAAGAGGAGCACCCACTTCCAGTGACAGCAAAACAAACAAAGTGGCACTACGACTAGGGGTAAAAGGCTGCTTACAAATTCGAAGATTTCTTCATTTGGTGGCAAGCCAAGAAACCAGCTCATAAATAAGGAATAAAAAGAAGTATCCATTGCTAGTTTTCCATTAATACAAAATAATAACTTGGAAAAAAGGGAAAAGAATTCAGGGGTTTCGATCCATGACAATTTGGAGGAAGCCATGAAATCGAGGATGGGGCAAAGCTTACCTTCTGAATCTACAGCGTTAGGGTAACAGGAATATCGGAAGATCCGACTACCTTGTGGGATGAATCGAATAAGTAGCATGATTGATTGACGAACGCAAATTGTCTAATGACCTAGGCATTAGAAGGAGGATCTGACCTTTGTGTAATAGGCCTTCTTGATCTCGGCCTCTGTGGCCGACGGGCTGACACCTAACACGTCATAGTAATCGGTTTCCTTAACCATCTCCGCTGACGCCGCCGCCGCCGCCGCTGTGACACTCCCCTCCTCCTCCCGCTCCGAACTCTAGCAGTCGAAGTAGCAGGTGGATTGGTTAGGACGATCCGATCTGCTTGGACTCAAAATCTCCCTTCAATCAATCGAAATAGAATATTCCCGTAATATATCTCTCCGCGTAGTCACTGCCACAAACCAGCGGTGCAGGGGGGCTTCTTCGTGACCTAAAAAGGGGGCGACGGGGGCCGTAGGGAGGGAGGGAGGGGGCGAGGGATGGGAAGGCAGGGCGGCTGTGGAAACAAAGCGAGAGAAAAAGCAAACGAAGCAAACGTGTCACCTTTGACTGTATGCAGACTTCAAAATTAATCGGATTCTAAATGACTCCGTCCAACTCGTCGCTGACGTCAGATTCTTCTGACGCTCCCTTGGCTGTGGGGTGGCCCCCACGCCTTCCCATCTTTCGTATTCCCTGCCGTCACCTCCCCACCCCCCACCCACCGGAAAATTACGCTTCTGTACACCCTTCGACGATTCCTGCGTCAAAATGCAATGCGGGCTTCGTTCGTGGAATTGCTGCGGGAGTTGACCGGTAATTCTAAAATATTGACTTGCTATGTAAAATTAAATTGAAGTTTCAGATGGAAGCCAATTAATGAAAATATCTTAACATAAATATTAATTAAATTGATTTGAATTTGATACCTGAAATGGATATTATTCCTATTTTAAAAATCCTTTCTTAATATTCGCATCTCTCTTATTATTCTTAGTTTCCTAAAAAATTAATAAAATAATATTTTATTATTTATAATTTTTATTTTTATTCATTTCTTATACTCTTCTTCTGGACTATTACTTAATATACATAATCTTAAATTATTGTAACAAATGTTAATAATTATTTCTTATCTCTTCCTCCTTAATTTTCAGTTCATCTTATTTCATCATCTTTATTTATTTTTTTATTATTTTATATTATCTCTAGTGAGGAAGAGGAAGAGGAAGAAGAATAAGAAGAAAAAAATGATAAGAATAAAAAGATTATAAATAAAGAGTAAAATTAAATTAAAAATTAGAAACATATACATTTATTTACGCATAAATAACTTAGAAATACTCAAAGTTCTGAATATGAAATTATAAATAATAAAAAGATATTATAAATAGCTTTCTCTCATGAAATTTAATCCAATACATTGTACAGGCCAATTAAGAAGAAGGTCCTCATACAAGCTTTAATTAAACATCATCAATGTTTTATGTTTGATACATAGTACTAACTGGATAAATTATTAAAACAATTAGAGAAAGCAACTAAAGAGTCTAATAATATAGAAACTTGAAAG
Organism: Musa acuminata AAA Group; assembly: GCF_036884655.1. Taxonomy (NCBI): domain Eukaryota; kingdom Viridiplantae; phylum Streptophyta; class Magnoliopsida; order Zingiberales; family Musaceae; genus Musa; species Musa acuminata. Next base: position 46,636,566 of record NC_088334.1, on the reverse strand, counting down.
CTAGAAACTTATCAAGCATAATAACTTATAATTTCTCAACTGTGGAAACTTCATCTTTCCTTTTTTTTTTTTCCTTGTGTTACCAAATTTGTTGCATTACCTCCTTTTTATAGTCAAGGTTTTTGACTCCAGTTGAGACCTTTAAATTGATCTTAGTAGGTTTAAGATAATATTCAACATCCTCTCTTGAATTTAAACTTGTAAAAATTATTATGAAAATTTTTAATTTGATTCAATCTTCTTTGATGTTGTTTTGATATATAGCATTTTCTGAATTCTCTATGAGATGTGAGCCATGCAATCAATTTATATCATCTATCCTGATTAATTATACAAAAATGAATCTTTAAATTTGAAATCAATCTTATCAATACAATCATATACACAAATATCTAACTTCCACATGATAATAATCATATGAGCAATGACATCGGATCGTAAATTATAAGTAATTTTTATTAATATAATATTATTATGATAGAACACTTACATATTCTAAACTTGGGGTTGATCTCTTTAGGGGATCGGCCTCTTTAGAACTCTATAGAGTTCCTCCCTCTAAGTTGCTGCTCAAAGGCTGCAGAAAAAATTTATCTCTAAGAAAAAACCTCCTAACCCTAGCCGGCCTCTTCATCAATTTAATAGGGGTCGGCTTAGGTAGGTTTTACATGAATGTCCTTCTCAATTAGGACTAAGTCCTAACATATTATACGATCTAATAAGATTGATACTATCCATATTGTTTTTTTTTTACCTCCATTTGATAAAGAGTTTTTAATTTTGCATAATCAATTCTTTTGATTTATCTTATTGATGTGTGCATATTTCAGAGATACCTTCTCAAATCAACCATGCTATGATGCATGGACTCAAATAATAATACACAAAAGTTACTTCACCCATAAACAAAATGTTAAAGTCAAAGTTCAAATTGCACGGACATCGTTGACGTCAGGCTTGCATGAAGTATGGTGAAGATAGGTTGAAAGTTCAAATTCACACTACACTATAATATAAAGATCGGATCGGTTTGATTATCACGAATATTATTAGAGATGGATATGTAATAATCGGATCAGTTCGATTTGATCGAGAGTTATATTAGTAAGAGATCTTCGGGATACGATCAAAAACATCACGATCATGAGAGTCGTGGTCGAGAGGGTCTCAAATGCTCGTTTTAGTATCCACCTATAAGAAGATTAATGTCAAATGATATTTTCAACATGATCATATCAACTTTAGTATCCATTTGGCTTTGACCGTCTCTCCAATCCTTTTTCTTCTCAAAACACTTCCTAATTTTCTCCTTAGATCTTCTCTAATAATTCGCTTGGTAATAATGTATCATTGAAATGCTGCATGATGTTACCACCTTTCTTAAAAGAAGAATGGAATACGATCATTTTCGACATACATAAATATATTATCGATCTCTCCTTCCACTGATGAGTTCTATATTTGCCGTGTTCATGCCGAAAGAATCCTCACTGTTTTGATCGACCAGAGCCTGTAGCTTCTTACTGCTTGGATTTGGTTGTTTGTAGCCCCTTCAACCATCTCATTATTCCAAAACTTGTTCTTCTTCTACTCTTGTTTTTAGATTCATAAAATGGTCTTTTTCCTTGATATGGTGGATTATTTTTGGCAACCATTTATCGTGTCCTTCACTGTATCGATTCCATTATGGTTACCCACAAATGTTCTAATATTGAACTGAATCTAAATGATATCATCAGTCCCTCCTAAAGATAGCCACTCCCCATCGTCGATACCATAAAGAACCATCTCCTCGAGCTCCGACAGACAATTTCCATCCCGTTGTTAGTTGTTGATATCTCCCTCCAACACGATGAACAGCACCGACCGTTTCCTCAGTGGCCGTGCAAATGGCAATGCTGCCGCCATCGATACCGAGCTCAGGCTCGGATTGCAACAGTGTGAGGCTCAGCAGCCATACTTGTGCTCATTTTGCACAAAATCTTTCACGAGCTTGCAGACGTTGGCCGGACACCAAATGGTGCACAGATGGGAGGTGGAGAAACTGCGTCGGAAGCACCAGGCTTTCTTGGCACGGTCGGTTGCGGCTGTGAGGTCGCTTGATCGGGTCAAGGAAAATGCTAGTACTACAAACTTGCAGCCGCCGAGAGAGAAGAAGCAACTTGCTGTAGATGATGATGATGACGAGGAAGAAGAAGAAGATGATGATGATGAAGAAGAAGAAGAAGAGGAAGAATATGGTTCTGTCGATCTGGAACTCAAGTTACGCGTTGGTGGTTTAGACCTTTGCTTGAGGCTCTAAAGAAGCTCTTCAACCAACCTCTTACAACATCAATCAACAGAACATGGATGGATCCAGCGATGCTTTCTTTTCGTTTATATTGGTAATAATTGATCATTGCTGAAGAAGCTGAGTAGTTTTGATTCCATTAGATTCTCTCATGAGGCGAAGTCTTTCGTTCTTTTTCTTCCTTGTCAAATGTATTAGCTCTCAACCTACGTTATGATTGAGTTGAAGCCAACCATCATAGCAGAGCGAAGTAATCTTATAGTGAATGTTACATAGATCATCCAATATCTATCTTTTGAGGTGATAATAGTTTTCTCAACCTGTGTGATAATTGAGTTGAAACTGTTGGAATATTTAGAGTAAGCCAAACACACACACACACACACACACATGGATTTGAAACCTATCACTTATATATATTATTATTTGCTTTTAACACATTTGATCCTTTGTCTTCGATTCTTCCTTTTTATTCTTCTCTTCCTTCCTTTTTTATTTTCTTGCTTATATTATCCTCTATTTTCGTGTCTTTTGTCTGGCTTATCTCATCTCTTAATTATTCTAGAGAACCTTATTCTTTCTCTTTATCTTTTTCTTTCTAATCCAAATTTTTTGAGTTTCATTTACTCCATATGCGAGATGTTAGTTAAATTTCATTCTTAGGAGCTATGAGGCATGGACACAAATGTTAAAGATGTATTTTCCATATAATAATAATTGTAAGCTATGCAATATGGACATTCTATCATGATTATAATATTTATATCAAAAAATATTATAATATTAATTGTCAGAGCCAGATGGGTCTCACATACTATACACTATATGATGAGCCTTAGGTACACTATGGGAAAGTTTGGTTCTACAGAATATATCTTAATGAGAAGTTCAAGGCTTAGGTGAGAGAACCTATAACAACATAGGTTTTGCCAATTAAGTTGACAAATGCTAGATGGATCTAGGTGGGTTTAGACATATTTTATTATACTATTTTAAATTTATTAAATTAATGTATCAATTATTCTGCTCCTAATATATTTTTTTATAATTAATAAATGACAAATATAAGATTTGATTATAGAATCTTGTATTGAATTATCAAAGTCCTAAAAAATATGTTTCAAACTCTCAAAAAGATATGGTACACTACTATTAAACCAATATTTAAGGTGTACTATCTTGACATTTTATTTGTTTCTTCTTCTTTATCTTTTCCCTTTGCATCTAATGTTTATATATTTTTTCTTTTGGTTTCTTTTTTCTTTTGCTCTGAGCACTATTAAACTTTGTCTCATTTTATTTTTTTTTTCTCTTTATTCTGCTTATTTTTATTATTTTATTATTTTCTCCTTTCATGTGTCTCACAATTCTCACTATCTTATCTCCTCTATTATTCTCATAAACTAATTTTTTTTTTATTTTGGTTTGCTTAAAACTAAAAAAGAATTTTATTTTATTTTAAATGAAAGAAAATAGTTATTTATTAGATACTCTAGATACAAAAATCACCCATAAAGAAATGTTCTAACGCGACTCCTCTCACCAAAAACAGTAGCTAGATCCATTCTATTATTATTTGTTAGCTAATTGACAACTATGTTATCTTCACGATATATATATATATATATATATATATGTGATCAAGAAAAAGTTAAAACATCTCAAGAAATTTTATTTGTGATAGTAAGAATGTTCCAAAGAGATTGGGATGTGCCATTTAGGATATCCACAAGATACTTAGAATCAATATCAACATGAATATGATTAGCACCATCGAGTTAAGGGGTTATCATCAATAATAACTACTTCTAAGAACAGAATGCTTTGTATCGTCCAATATCAACCAACAAAAGGATATAATCAATATTGGAACATAATAAAACCAATAACTCCTTTACCATCTTGATTGAAAGAGCTATCATAGTTTAGTTTTAGCCACGAGGCCTAATTTAAGAGATATCAAAACAAGATCTTTTCATAGAGACTTTTAGAGAATGACCTCTCGTAATGAAAAATAGAATAAATTATCAAAGGAAGATGACGTTAGAAGTTTTGAGTTACTTAAAAATATAATCATTTTTGCACTTCAAATCCACCAAAAGCAAGTTACAATCAAGGCTCTTAGAGTTGAAGAGGCTTTAAAGCCAATATCTAACCCTTTATAAAGTTAGGAACCATCATCATGCTAGGAATCGAAGGAGGAAAACAGGATATGAAGTTTTGTTTTAATGGCTTTTGAAAGAGAAACAAGTATATGACAGAAGAAGAAGAGATGGATAAAAGTCTTTATCGATTACAAGATATTAAGAGTACATATCAGAGTTAGAGATACCAAGTGTGAAAAGTCCATCCAAGGCAGGAAGGCGGCAATGTGATAATTTTTAAGAAAATTTTTTGATTCAGTAAATCACTAGAGATACCACAAATGACATTATAAATCTCTACCAAAGGGGAGCATGTCTTGATTGAGAAGTCAAAAGTAAACAGATTTAGTAGACGAAAAACCTTTAATATCATGATTTTAAAATCAAAAATAATATTTATGAGACGAGGAGATCTTAACAAGAAAAATTTTCTTAGCAAGAGAGGTACTAAACCAAAAGTAATAAATCTAAATTCTAACATTCGTTAATTAAGAGATGCATTAGGAATAGATGCATCCATATTTTAAAAAGTTAATTTGAAAGTGAAAAGAGTATCAAAAATCCAGTAATCATGGAGCATACTAAGAAATCTTAGCCCACAAGGATGTTATCATGAATACTACATCTAGAGATGAACACATATTACGCTTTAGAAATAAAATGAGTCAAATGACTTTTAAACCTCAAGCAAATTAGAGCATTTGATATGATAGTTCACGTTACATATGACAGTTCACGTTACATAAAGAGATAAGATAAAAGTTCTTAACCTCAATGAGTCAATGAACAAATCTAGCCCGCAAGAACTTTCGCTTAGATATGATAGTTTACGTTACATAAAGAGATAAGATAAAAGTTCTTAACCTCAAGCAAATTAGAGTATTTGAGAATAAAAATGATGAATGTTTTAACTCATTCATGATGAAGTATATCATACTGATTGTTAGGAAAAAATACTATTGATGTCTATATCAGCACAACATAGCCCTAATCTATATGTGATGACTCATCCAGGATAGAGTATGATTTCTTCACACTCATTTCCTGCATAAAGATTGAGGTCAAGGGGGTCTCCTGAGTCGATCCCTTTGATGCTTAACTTAGCACTAAGTTTCATATTATTTTTTTCCCCCTTGATCTAGAGATAATGACATATTTTTATACTAAGGTCGAGAATAAAGAATATATCATAATGATCTTGTGGGGAAGCCCATTCATAAATACCCCGAACTACCTTCTAGACTTCTAAAAATATTTTTTATAAATATTCTGTTGGGGGATCGGTTCGACCTAAACTATCTTCTAAGTTTTCAAGAATATTTCAATGAATATTTTATTGATGAGCCGATTCATAATTTGAATTACCTTTTGGGCTTTTGAGAATATTTTTATAAATATTTTATTCAAGGGTTGGTTCATAACCAACCCAAATTACCTTCTAGGCTTCTGAGAACTTGGTAACTGACCCAAGCTATCTTTTGGGCTCTTATCTTTGTGGACCGAAAGGTGTTAGCCTAACATGGTAGTGGTTAGGTGAATGATAGCTAACTGATTTTATATTCTCTATCACTAATGAAAATGGTTGAAAGTTGTTGGAAGGAACGATAAACTATATCTCAATAGATCTTATAGAACTCATATCATAACATTTAGGATCAAGAGGTTTACACGGGCAAAAAGTAATTCCAAATTTCATTGATAGCAAAAGAGGTAATAAGATGTGGGTGGACATTATCATGAATACCCCAACTAGTGAGGTAATAAGATGTCAAGGATATGAGATCCATAATAGATGAAGACAAATACAAAAGAAATATTGTATGAGAACATTTATATGGTTCGACACTCATTACTTATGTTTAAAGAAAATAAAATAAAATTCTTAACTATATGAAAAAAATCAATATAGGTGATATATCTCTTTAGCTAACTTAAACTCAAGATCGAAATCATCACTCACCCCTCTCTAGATTTACCAGAGAAAACCTTAGAATGACTCAAAATGTCTTTCTCTATGCCTCTCCCTATCACCAAATCCATGAGATACATAGTCTATTTATAGCAAGAATTCATAATTTACCAAGGACTCATTTTTCTATCTGAATTTTTAATCCTAATTGCTAAATAATTTGAATTGATTCATCCAAGTAATTTGAATCTAATTAGGTGGTATTGGCTTATTATATTTCAAATGTATAAGCGAAAATGCGGCACGATATTAACATCTATTATTGAAAGAACGGACTTGGCTCCAAATCATTTATCATACTCTTTAATGCACCAATTCCATTATAATTACCCCAAAATTTCAAACATTGAACTGACACTATGTCTCACGAAGCTGAGTAAATCTAAATGATATCATCAAGCCCCCCTCGAGATACAATCGTCCATTGGGGACACCATAAAGACCCTTTTCCATCGATCTCAAAGGACCAATTTGCATTCGGCCACTAATTCTTGACACCCCTCTTAACACCAATATCTACAAACATCTACACGATGAACTACAAAGCCCATGTCATCTGTAGTCGTTCTAATAGTTATGCTTCTACTATCGATGCAGAGCTTAAGCTCGGACGGCAACACGATGATGACGCTCGGAGGCCACCATGTTACGGCCATGCATGCTCACTTTGTACCAAATCTTTTACAAGCTTACAGGCATTGGGCGGCCATCAAACTGCTCATAGGAAGGAGATGGAGCAGATGCGGCGACAACACAAGGCCATCATGACGACATCGCCCATCGTCACCGGAATGTCTTCGGATCATGTTGAAGATAAAGGTACGACAAAGTTGCAGCCGCCGAGAGAGAAGCAACTCGCTCAAGATGAAGAAGATGGTTCTGTCGATCTGGAACTGACGTTATGCGGTGGTGGTTTGGACCTCACCTTGAGGCTCTGAGGAGGTTCTTCAACGTCTCTTCGGCTGCATAGGATCGATTGATCGATCAATTAACCATGCGTCCGGTGATGTTTGTCTTCGTTTATATAGGAACAGTTGTTGTCGAGGAAGTTGAATAGCGTTTTGTTACCCTTTCTCATGAGTTGTAGTCCTCAACACATTCATTCATTCATTCATGTATTCTCTCAATTGAACTTCTTGGAATGAGCTCTCGCGGTATCGTCCTTCCATGGAAAAGAAAGAATCCTTTGAATTATGAACCATACTAGCCGTCCGTAAAAACTCAATCTTTCATATTTGTCTCAATCGATCGTAAAACTTTGATTCGTCTTAAATCAATTCTGTTAGATTTCTTGAACCAATCTTCAAATATGAAATTAATCTTATCAAAATGATCATCTATACAAATATCTAACTTTTTCATCATAGATTATTCATTAGGTTTCGTAACTTTAAATTCTGAACCATACTAGCCGTCCGTAAAAACTCAATCTTTCATATTTGCCTTAATCGATCGTAAAACTATGATTCATCTGAAATCAATTCTATGAAATCAATTCTATTAGATTTCTTGAACCAATCTTCGAATATGAAATTAATCTTATTAAAATGATCATCTATACAAATATCTAACTTTTTCATCATAGATTATTCATTAGGTTTCATAACTTTGAATTCTGAACCATACTAGCCGTCCGTAAAAACTCAATCTTTCATATTTGCCTTAATCGATCGTAAAACTATGATTCATCTGAAATCAATTCTATTAGATTTCTTGAACCAATCTTCGAATATGAAATTAATCTTATCAAAATGATCATCTATAAAAATATCTAACTTTTTCATCATAGATTATTCATTAGGTTTTATAACTTTAAATTCTGAACCATACTAATCGTCCATAAAAACTCAATCTTTCATATTTGCCTCAATCGATTGTAAAACATTGATTTGTCTTAAATCAATTATATTAGATTTCTTGAACCAATCTTCGAATATGAAATTAATCTTATCAAAATGATCATCTATACAAATATCTAACTTTTTCATCATAGATTATTCATTAGGTTTTATAACTTTAAATTCTGAACCATACTAACCGTCCATAAAAACTCAATCTTTCATATTTGCCTCAATCGATTGTAAAACATTGATTCGTCTTAAATCAATTATATTAGATTTCTTGAACCAATCTTCGAATATGAAATTAATCTTATCAAAATGATCATCTATACAAATATCTAACTTTTTCATCATAGATTATTCATTAGGTCTCATAACTTGTACGTTTTGAATGCTGATTATTCATTAGGTTTCATAGATTATTCATTAGGTTTCATTAGGTTCTATCTTTTTAAGCAAAATTCTTCTTTTGCTTAAAAAGATAGAAATACTTTTATGCTACGAATAAAATAAAATAATCTATTTCGACAAAATCAATACTATCACAGTATGATTCTTGTTTGTGTACGATCCCGTTATCATTAATCTCAAAGGAATCTATCATACTTAAGAGTCCCTTCTTTTATGTTTACCTCCATCTGATAAAAGCTGTTTACTTATTTTATTTTTTTATGGATAATCGAAAAAGATGGGATTTAAGCCCAGATCTTATGGTAAGTTTTCTGAAGGTAATGATTCGGTCATCATATATGATCCATTCTTATCGGTACAGATTTTTCTCAAGATGTAATAACTTCTATATCTCGACTATAATGATATTGACATCAATATGCTTAGATCAAAAATGAAATGTTAGATTTTTTTTACGATGAATAGCATTTTGACTGTCATAATATAAAATAAATTTATCTTGCTTCAGTCTCAACTCTTCTCAGCACTTTTTCATTTATAAGAATTATTTACAAGCTTTTATTATAATTATATACTCATCTTTAATAGAAAACAAAGAAAGAAAATATTTTTATAGTTTTATAGAGATAGACTTTCTAGAATCAATATCACTAACGATATTTATATCTATATAGCCAACTAATATAAGTTTTTAGGTACCAAAGCACAAATATAATCTAGAAATGCCTCTAAATAATACTTGAATATTCATTTAACTACTACCTAGTGTTCTTTTCCGAGATTGAAAAAATCAATTAACCACACAAACTACTTGAAAAATCTCTAGCCTTGTGCATGCCATGATATATATCAAATTACTAACTATTGAGACATAAGGTACTCTAGTTATGGAAAGCCTTACTCAACGGATTCAAGTGCATCATATTTGAGAGCATATCACTGTGGACTTCCTATTCATCTTCACCATCTTCATTGACTATCGTGGGAGGAAGCATTGGACTCAGATCTATAGAATATTCATCGAATAACTTTGGCTTTTAAATTTTCTCAAAATATTTAATAGTATGATCTTTAAAAAATATCACATCTAGTGACTTTTTTATTGTCATGATCTCATAAACTATAACCAAGTTCTTCGTGAACAAACTATTAAATATTATTTAGATTTAATATATTATTAAATTTATCATCAAAGTGCATAACCCAAAAAGATATATTATTTAGATATGTCATCAAGCTTTGATCTCCATCAAGTTGTACCGAAGGAGAATGGTTGATTAAGTCCAATATAATTCTCATAGCTTCACCCTAAAAGGACTTAGAATGTTTCAGAGGATACATCTTATTTTTTTCATCAATTGTGTGGTTCATTTTTTCTTGACAACTCCATTATATTATGTTGACTTATGAGATTCTTTCTAACAAGAACAGGAATAAGATTCTTTCTAACAAGAATAGAAATGAGATTCTTTCTAATAAGAATAGGAATAAGATTCTTTCTAACAAGAGTATTATGTTGTCGTAGGAATAAGATTCTTTCTAACAAGAATAGGAAGTCTCTTCTTTTATGTATTAATTTCTTCTTGAATTAATTTCACTTGTGTCATACAGGGTTTATTATCTTTCCTTCATTTAGATAGCATAAGAGTAAGCTTCCATCTTTCATTACCAATGATATCAACATAACTTTCATCATTAAGTATACATGTAGTAGAAATTAAGTTAAGACACACAACTTTCACATTGTTCAATATAATTTTGCATCCAATGTTGGTTTCACATAGATTTTTATCATTCTCATAATTTTTGTCATTACATCATTTGCATGTAATAATAACATCACCATCAAATGCAATTGCGGTTATATCTTTTTCATCTCCCTTTGCTTCATTGTGTTATTTTGATTGTTCCCTTTTTAATATTCTACACTTTCTTTTGATGTGCCCCAACTTACCATAATGATATCATTTTATTCTTAATTTTGGACCTTCTTCTTGATTTGCCATATTTTTTTTTAAATTTAAGAGTTTATAGTGTTATCACTCACCCTTTGTTTTAATTTCTTAATTGAATAGTTTTTTTTTTTACTGCACTTATAAACAACTTATTATTAGATGCAAAATTATTAAGAGCTACTATCAAAAATTTTCAACTATTAAGTAGGGTGCTTGCAACTTATTCATGTGCTTAGCCTTACTATTTCCATTTTTATATCTCAGATGAACAAGTCTTTTAACTAAGAAAACTTTGTTCTATTGTGTTTTCCTCTTACACAAATTTACCAATTTCATCCACAATGAATATGCATTTGTTTCTTGATATACATGATTCAATACACTATTGTCAATCTATTATCTAATCAAATCAATATTTTTATTTATTTATTTATCCATTCTCACTAGTTTTGTCACTTTGTTTGGGCTTCTGCCCTTCAATGGGATCATATAAATCTTTATAAAATATTTATCAATTTTTGATTCATACAAGAACAGTCCAAAGAATCTTACTACTTTGTTGGAAAAATATTTACATGGAAAAATCCTAGAATCAAATAAGATATAATTTAATATCAAATATATTATAACTAATCAAATCAATGACAGAATACTAAGCAAATCACGAGACAAGATTTATATGAAAAATCTCTTTAACATGTAGGAAAAAAAATTACAAGTAATCAAATCAATCTTTCACTATAAAACGATATGACTACAAAGTTCAAGTTCTATAGACTAACTAAAGGATATCGAATATCGTATAAAATCTAAGCACTCAAATGAGTTTCAAGAAATCATGAAGAAAAACTGAGTAGAAGAAAAAATCTCAAAGATCTAACATAGCAAAAACAAATCATGACAACAATCAGAACCAATTTGACTAACCAATAGTTGATTTTTTCTTCTTCTCGAGATGAAAGCTATTTTCTTCACGATCACCTTTTAGCTTTTTTTTTCTCCATCTGACTCATATAATAATTATATTAGAAATTTTTTTCGATCAACTCTTGTGGGTCCCACCTCCGGATCACCCAACCATGAAGTTGGTGTTTTTATAGTTCCTTCAATTAACTCTTTATAGTGCTATTTTTAGATTCATATCACCCACGGTTGGAATTTTCTTTCGCTTGATATGGTGGATTATTTTTGGCAATTATTTATCCCATTTTGACATCATACCAATTCCAATATAGTTATCTCACATTTCCCTAACATTGAACTGAGTGCAAGTTCAGTGAACGCAAGTGATACCATCAGTCCCTCCTAACGATAGTCCGTTTCCATTGGAGATACCATAAATAAACCCACCCTCTTCTCGAGCAGCTCAGGGAAACAATCGATCGTGTTCACTAATATCTACAGATGAGCAGCCAAGAGAGCGTTCTTAGTGACTGTGATGATGACAATGCTCCCCTCGTTGATACCGAACTTAGGCTCGGATGGCTACGATACGCCGACGATGCTAGCGTTTACGTACCTCCCGTCGACACCGAGCTCAGGCTCCGACAGGCACTTGTATGCTTGGCTTGTAACAAAATTTTCACAAGCTCGCAGGAGCTGGGCGTGCATCGGATTGCTCATGACATGGATGATGTCGAAGAAGGTGTTGCAGATGATACAGGAGGAGTTACATGTTATATAGACGAAGATGTTGCGAACTTGCGGTCGCCGGAAGGGACTGGACTAGTCGTCGATGAAGAAGATGATTATGATGATGACGATGTCGATTTGGAGCTGAGCCTGCGCGCTGGTGGTGTAGATGTCACCTTGACGCTATAAAGAACATCTTCTTCGCAGAGCATACAACAACAAATAAATATGGTAACAGTCGACGCTGAAGAAAGTTTGAATAGCTTTTCATTAGCCTTTCTCAGTCATTCCTTTTCTTGGTCTGTTTGTATGTATTCCAACGACGAAAGACCAATGGATGCGAACAAGTCGAACTTGTCGGAAGGGTTCCAATGGCATCCCCGTCCGTAAAAATGAACTAATTATATATTATCTTTATAATTAGATCCTAATCATTTTATAATTTTTATATTTAAAAAAATTATATTGAAAGTAAAACAAAAAATCTCATTTGTCATAATGTCGTCAATTACATTTACGAAAAATACAACACACAACATCATGTATTAGATCGACGTAAAATTGATGAGCAAAAAGATAATTTTAATATCCCTTCTTTTCTAATACGTGAGATGTTGAAATTATCTTTTTTTTTCCGTCGTCCAGTAATTTTCGACCGTCCTAATTAGATTATAGATAGAAACTTATACTAACATCTTTCGATGTGGATTGACTATTCTTTTGTTATTGCACCCATTCAAACCAACTAATAAATAATTCTTTCGTCATCCAATCATTTCAGCCGTCCTAATATTATTTATTATACGTATGATATATTATGATTTCATTCGTCGACTCCAAAGCTCAAAGTGGTGCCGTGCCTATAAGAATATACCATCTTTGAAGTCTCTCCCATGGTGTGTGCCATGGAAGGAGAGGAGGAGCTCATCAAGCCCATCACCGGTCTCTTCCTCATCCTTGTCCTCTCCTTCCTCCTCTTCTTCGTCAGGCCCCGTAGGCGACTTCGCCTCCCGCCAAGCCCATTCGGCCTGCCCATCATTGGCCACCTTCATCTCCTTGCACCGATCCCACACCAAGCTCTCCACAAGCTCTCCACTCGCCATGGCCCCCTGATCCACCTCCGACTTGGATCCGTCCGCTGCGTGGTGGCCTCATCCGCCGCGACCGCCAAAGAGCTCCTCAGAACGCATGACTTGTCATTCTCCGACCGCCCTCCTTCCAAGGCCGTGAGCTACCTCACCTATGGCTTATCTGATTTCTCCTTCGCGCCCTATGGCGCGTACTGGAGGTTCATGAAGAAACTGTGCGTGTCTGAGCTCCTCGGTGGCCGAACCCTCGACCAACTCCTTCCCATCAGGCGCGAAGAGGTCGTGGCCCTCGTGCAAACCTTGCATGACAAGTCCCAGGAAAGGCGAGCTATTGACATGGGAGGCGAACTCATAAGGTTCACAAACAATGTCATCTCCCGGATGACGATGAGCCGCAGGTGTTCGGGCTCGGAAGGGGAGTCTGGGGAGGTCAGAAGGCTGGTTGAGGAGATCTCCGAGCTGACGGGCAAGTTTAACTTGGCTGATTACATCGGACTCTGCAAGAACTTGGACTTGCAAGGTTTTGACAGGAGGCTTGAGGACGTCCGCCGGAGGTTCGACGGCATGATGGAGAAGATCTTAAAGGACAAGGAGGCGGAGAGGGCAAAAAGGACGGCAATAGGAGGTGGAGCGAAGGATTTGTTGGATATGTTGATTGATATATCTGAGGATGCGAGTGCAGAGGCGAGGTTGACCAGAGACAACATCAAAGCTTTTATTTTGGTACGATATCCTAATTTTGCAACATAAATGGGTGATTTCTATTAACAATTTCTTTACTATTTTAATATCAACTCATTTTAATTTTTTTAATATTTCTAGATATTTATTTATATGTATATAAACATAAATATAATCGATTTATCACTTAATTCCAACATATATATCTATTTCTTGTTCGGAGCATATTTCATTATCATTTATATTAAATAATAATAAAAAATATTATCTAAAGATAAAAAATATAAGAAATTATTTTTTTATATATTTTTTAGATAAATTTATATATTTTTAAGATTTAAGATGTTGGATTACAGAAGAAGATGATAATTTTTGGTATTTTTATAATAGCCCAAAAGATATATGATATTTTTGAGAAAATAAGAGTATGATTGATTGATGAGTTATATTTAGTAAAACTATATATTATTATTATTTTTAAATGATTGTACTAAATAAGTGATTGCAAATAGCAAAATCATAGAAATTTAATTGTCTCCTCATTTAATTCTCTCGCAAAAAGCCTCGCTAGAAATGAAGTAATTGAATCATTTGTTAGGATATCTTCGTTGCTGGCACCGACACATCGGCGATCACAATGGAATGGGCGCTGGCAGAGCTCATCAACCACCCGGAGATACTGCACAAGGCAAGAGAAGAGTTGGACGCAGTCGTCGGCAAGAACAGGCTGGTGGAGGAGTCCGACATACCCAACCTGCCTTACCTCCAATCCATCGTCAAGGAAACGCTGAGGCTGCACCCTACAGGCCCACTCATCTTACGACGATCCAACAACGACAGCAAGATCGACGGGTACGATGTACCGGCGAACACGACGGTGTTCGTCAACGTGTGGGCCATCGGAAGAGACCCCGAGCGCTGGTCGGATCCACTCGAGTTCTACCCAGAACGATTCATGGAGAAGAAGGGGGAAGAGGCCATGGATGTTAGAGGGCAGCATTTCGAGCTAATACCGTTTGGAAGCGGAAGGAGAGGCTGTCCTGGGGCTTCTTTGGCCTTGCAACTCGTCCAGTCTACGGTAGGAGCGATGATACAGTGCTTCGAGTGGAAGGTTGGTGACGGTGGAACGGTGGTGGATATGGCGGAAGGGCCAGGCTTGACGCTTCCGAGGGCGAAACCATTGCGGTGCACGCCGCTGTCACGCCTGAATCCGCTGCCATTGCCCTCGATTCCTGCTGCTACTTCACTGTGTTCTTGATGAATCAACAGGAAAAAAGAACATCTTTATTTGCTCGAGGGAGGGTCATAAAGTTGCAGTTGTATGAATCCCACCTGCAGTAAATCGAGTCAGGAAGAAACCGAGACATTACTTTCCGTTGTATTTGTATAAACATTTTATCATATTGTTTTTGGATTCAGGCTTTTTACATATTTCAATGACATCAAATGATATATATATATATATATATATATATATATATAATAGATCCAAAATAATTAGTATTTATGATTTATAATTTTAAGTGCACTATAACTGTATATCTCACCCCTTTTTATTGTCGTTCGTATGCAATAGATGTAAATTTTTCATAAATATAAACATATATTTAAAACTAAGTGGACAAAAAAAGATTTATTATATTTTATTTAATTTTTTTTGACATGTCTCAAAATTATCCTAATTTCCATATAAGACACTACTTAAACTCTGGTAAATATTTTTTTATGATATAGGGACCTTTCATATGCAAAAGAGGGGGAAAATTTTCCGATTCAAAAAAATTAAATTGTGAGATTTTTTGAAAATATTTTTAAATATATTTTCCAATCGAACTTGGGTAAATTCTTGAGAAAAATCTTTAATTTTGAGAAATTCTCATTGAGAGGTATCAGTGCCTTTGCAACAATTGTAACATAATTATTGTGAGAGTTCATCTCCCAAGTTTAATCTCAAATCTCTCTTATCTTTTCGTCGGACCTTGCTTTGTCAATGGACTCCGATCACCTTACCTCACCCACTCCCTCGAAGCCTTTGATGAATTCTCCACCCCTTATTTTTAATCCAATGATGATCTCTTCAATTGTATTTCATCGACTTTTGCTATTGTCGATAAAATTTTATATACCCTTACCTTCATTATCCTTGTTTGCAACCCACTCCTTTCTAGTTCGTGGTTGCACATCTTTACCCTTGCTCATAGCCATGATCCTCACCCTTCGCTCATCACATTTCAAGAACAACAATAAATGAATAAAGGAGGTGAGGACGACAGACAATGATACGAGGGGAGGCAAAAACCAATTGAATAAAAGCAAATGTAATATTATTATTTTTAAAAAGATATTCTATATTTTTTTAAATATGATTATTATTTATAATCTTTCTCTTTCCCCTCGTCTTCTTTGTTGATAGTGTGAGATAACTACAAATGGAAAAAGGGCGAGTACAACAATTTGTAGTGTGAGAAAACTATAAATAGAGGAGATGAGGACGACATACAATGGGTTCGGACCATTGGGGATACTAACTAAAGGGTGGGTGATACGATATGAAAAAGGAAAAGAAATTAAGAATTAAAGAGATTATAAATAAAAAATATTTTTAATTAATTTTTAAGAGGCTATGAACAATAAAAAATTATCAATTGTAAAAAGAAAGGACTCTAATATTTTAAAAAAGAAGTGCTAATAAAAAATTTCTTAAGACTTTTTCCGACTATTTTTCCATCAACTTTTGTGCTGAAGTGATTGATTTATTTTATTTTCCTTTTATTTTTTATTTTTATTTTTATTTTTATTGCTAGGGTGCTATTGTTAGACAATAGTGTGTTTTTGACGCTTCATTTCTGGTCTCTTCTGCGTGTTGCTGCCACGAGATGATGACGATGAGAGGCAGCGTCGTCTGCTACTGCTGCCGAGGCGGCGGCAGTGGCGTAGGCACAGCCCTCCCTACGCCCTCCCTCTTCGTCCCGTCCGCATCTCCGAGAAGCCCCTCCCTACGCCGCGCCCAATCCATCTCCGTCTCCACCGCCGACCCGGAGGTCCGCGACGAGGCCTCCGCTGCGCCTCTCACCCGCCGCCGCCGCCTCATCCTCCTCCGTCACGCCGATAGCAGGATTGGTGATCGCTTCACTAAAGGTACCAACATATCTCTTCCTTCTCTCCTCCTCCATTAATTGTTTGTTGGAACTCAAGATTGGATCTCGGTACCTTTTCCCTTTATAGTGGTATCAAAATACTGCCTTCCCGCTGATTTCATCCGTTTGATGTGGTTTCGGGTTGTCAGTAATCCATCTGTTTCTATCTAACTTAATTTGGCTCGCTGGTTACTGAGTAATCTCAAGATCCAACTTCTTCCAATGCAAAATGTTACATACTAAAAGACCATAAGAATGCCAACACTGAAGGATGAATTGGATATAAAATACAGAAGAGGGCTCATGTATCATGGAAAAGAAGTATTTTTTGTAGGAACTGTGGTTGTCTGAATATCTACTTTAGGATAAGTCATTTGAATTGTTTTCCCTCATACCAGTTGGAAATTTAAAATGATAAGAATTTGGAAGTATTTTTTGTTTTCAGTTTTGGAAGAATGGATTTGTGACTTGAAATTTTTCTAATATCTTACAGACCATGATCGCCCAATAAGTAAAGTTGGCCGAAAAGATGCAATCAGTATCTCCAGCAAGCTTCAGCAACTGGGCTGGATACCTGAGCTCGTTTTGTCCAGGTTTTTTTTCTTAATATCTAGTTGCCCTTAAATCCTTGCAGTGCCTGTTGTTTGTACGCTCTATATGTCTATGTGCACATGCAAATAATCTCCTGATGATTTGTGATTACAACGTTTTCTAGTGTCACTAAAATGATGTGCAAGAACTGAAATTGAACAAAAAGAAAACAAGGATAATGACATGTAAGGGATCCCTTGCAAATTTTTGTGATCTGAAAGACTCCTGCTAATGTGGCAGCCTTACCTCACAAGCAAAGTGGTTGCTGAAAACTTGGCCACTCAATTTGCAAAAGTGCAAACTTGCAAGTTCTAGCGAACTATTAAATTATCTTAATTTAGTAAAAGATAGATCGAGGTTTTGGCAAAACAAAAGTTGTAGAATTTGGGAAGCTTAAATGTTTGCAGTCTTACCCTTGCAAGTAGGAAAACTTTTCCATCACTAGAACCTCGGTAACCAAGGTTGTAAAGAGGCAACCTTGCAATACGAACTACTGAATTAAAGTTGGACATAGTAAATACATAGAAGGTGGAACAAGATTTTCGTAAAGAAATATAATTAGAAACTCTACTGGTACAGGAACCAAGGGAAGGATTTGAAAGATAAAGGGAGTGAATATGAAAGAGCATTATCTTTGCCTATCATTAATAGTCTTGCTTGAAATATGAGTCAGCTACTTACAAACCTTAAGTCATAGAGGTTTTAATTATTCTGCTTATCTCTCAGACAGTTGCAAATTATTGACCTAGATCCAATTACAAAAGAATTATTGACCCGTTGATACTTCTTTGGAAAATAGATTGTGTCACGACTCGGGTCTGATGAGCCAACTGGCCAATAATTTCATTTTGGTCCTTCAACCGCGGATCAAAATGCTTAAGCGGGAGTTAACGTAGTATACTCATCAGGCCCTTATAAGCTAATCATACACATTGCCCACTTCCGATGTGGGACTAATGGGATGTTACAATATCCCCAACTCAATTAGCTTGACGTCCTTGTCAAGGCCCAACATAATCCAGATCGAACCCTAGCATAGTGCATGTGAGGTTTGACTCAATGGTGGCTCCACGCTGTGATGAGTTCTCTGACTCCATCCACGGGTAGCCCTTTCCTACTCGAGCCCTCTCACCCTGCCCAAATGCTAGGTCGGCTCTGATACCAAATATTATGACTCGGGCCTGATGGGCTAACTAGCCTATCAACTTCGTTTGGTCTAAACCATTGACCAAAATGCTTAAGCTGAAGTTAATAGTAGTACACTCATCAGACCCTTATAAGTCAATCTTAATCTTGCCCACTTTCGATGTGGGACTAATCAGGGGTGTTACAATCACCCCCACTCAAAGGCTTGACGTCCTCGTCAAGGCCTAACATAACCCAGATCAAACCCTAGCATAGTGCATGCGAGGCGTAGCTCAATGGTGGCTTCATGCCGTGACGAGTCCTCTGACTCCGTCTACGGGTAGCCCTTTCCTACTCGAGTCCTCTCACCCTGCCCAAATGCTAGGTTGGCTCTGATACCAAATATTACGACCCGGGTCTGATGAGCCAACTGGCCAATAACTCCATTTTGGTTCTTCAACCGCGGACCAAAATGCTTAAGCGGGAGTTAACGTAGTACACTCATCAGGCCTTTATAAGCTAATCATACACATTGTCCACTTCCGATGTGGGACTAATGGGATGTTACAGATTGTGTTTTAAAGCTCATCTAATATCATTGTTGGTAGTGGGGCTTTCAAATTGATGAAGCTGACATTGAACAAGGGGTGCCTGATATTGCTATTAGTTGAGCATCGGCACCTACATATTTTTACATCATACTTACTATAGCTTTCGAAAACTTTTACTATCAAACTTTTACATCATATTTACTAATAGCAACCCATTGATGTTGCTATTAGTCTTTTATGTGTGGGTTGCCATTTTTATCTGGAATCTTCTGGTACTATACTGCTACAGATTCATTTTCATGCTTTTAACTAATTTTCTTGCTGACCATGAAATCCTCCGAAGCTTGTTGATCTTTGTCATCATTGGAGTGCTTCCTTTATTGGCAATGGTGAAAAGGATATGATATCAAGTAGTTTTCTTACTTCTGTATCTCAAATTTTGCTCTGCTATTTTTTCACAGTGATTCCACCCGAACAAAGGAAACTCTTCAAATCATGCAAGAGCATGCACAGGGATTTTCTGAAGCGGAGGTATATTTTGTGCCAAGCTTTTATTCTATTGCAGCAATGGATGGTCAGACTGCTGAGCACCTTCAAAAGGCTATTTGTGAGTATTCAAGAGATGAGATCCTCACAGTGATGTGAGTCAACAAGTTTTGTAGTTTTTCTATTTAGTAATATTAGACTTTTGACATAATCCATTATTTATTAGATCTATATTCCCAAACTATGTCTTGCAAGCTTCTCATTGTTAGGACCACTCTACAGGTGCATGGGGCATAATAGGGGGTGGGAAGAAGCCGCATCAATGCTTTCTGGTGCTACAGTAGAGCTAAAAACATGTAATGCAGCTTTGCTTGAAGCCACTGGGAACTCATGGGATGAGGTCAGCTCATATCTCAGTTTGAAATTATTTGTCATATTTTTAACTAGAATAGCAACATAATTGCTCACAAGAGGTGGATGTAAATATTCCATATTTAAAAAAAAAAAAAAGAATATGATGACGGTGATGATGTCTAAGATCTTGGTTATTGTATTAAGCTTGTCAAAGATTTACTGAGAGAGAATCTTATGGTAGAAAGTCAAGTGAATTAGATTAACAAGTAGGTTTCTGGAGATGGGAGTTGTTATCTGTCTTATATGATCTCCTAGTTGTCAAGGAAAAAACATTGGTAAAAGATCAAAAAGTGTTTCGAGTTACTGTAGGGTATAAGGTAAAAAGGGATAAAGTTAGGTTGGGATTTGATGTCAGTGAAATTTTTATGGGAAAACAGGAATAAATTTTACATTCCTAAGATTGAGAAACAAGGAATCAGGTTTTGTCTAGCAGTAATTGCTATAATGTGAAGAAAGAAAATTAGCAACTTTTACTGCTTCTGTCCATTAGTACATATGACATTACTGGATAATCTTTTCTGGGGGAAGTTTTCTTTTGATGGATAGAAAGATGCTTATTAGAAGAGGAAAAGCTATTGATTTCTGTTTCTCCAAAGCATCTCAAGTTCTTGCATCGTGACCTGCCTCTGCTTCCTGGCTAGACAAAATCACTATCCTAGGTAGACCCTTCTTGACTCTCTTCAAAAATGTAGCATAAAAGAATGACGTTAGATATTTTATTTGTTTTAAAGCAACTTATATGAACCAGTTATCCGCTAGATTTTTTTTCTGTGTTACAATCAGCCACCAAATTTCTTAATGGAATTTCATTTGCATGTATTATCCTTTAGCTCTTGGGAGGACACTGTCATTATATAGAAGGAAACTTAAAGCAAACTACATTCTTGACAAAGAGGATCGGTATTTCATTTTGTGAGAATGCTTATTCAGTTTGTCCTCAGACATAGATCCGGAATAATGGTTCTGATTTTATCTTGGATGGTGATATATTAAACTTTCGTTGTCATTGAGTGTACAGAGGAACTTGAAGATTACCTCATGTAGTTTTAGGTCCCTGGCTCAGTGGTTTTACGTACTCAAGAGGTTGAGTGACTTTAATTTTTCCAGAAATGATTCAATATTTTTTGCATTTTATATGGTTAACTTTTACACTTTGCAAGCTCTCCTTTGATGTGACGTGAAAACAAAATGGCTTAAACTTCTTGGCATAGCAAAACTTTAGAATGGGTTCTCACTCTCTTTTTCTCTCATAAAATGCATCAGTTGAAGCACCGTATTTGTTTTATTCTAAATTGCTAATTCCTAGATCATTGGTTAAAATTACTATAATATCATCGTATGTATCATGCCAGCACTATTTTTTTTCTCTGCCTGAAATTACAGTACCAAGAGGCAATTGTTATCGTGCTTTCAGAAATTTGCAAATTTGGTACTCTGACCTTCTGAGTTTTGAGTACCCATTTTTTTTTTTTTTTGTATTTGCACTTGTTAAAATACAATGAAGAAAACTACACTTGTCTCAGAATGATCAACTTGTTGGTGTTCTCTAAATGCAGGCTTTTACACTGGCTGGCCTTGGGGGGTGGAAGCTGCATGGAGTAGTCAAGCCTTAATCTATTGCCACAAGGGAGCGTTATGTTTGGTATGCTTTGGAGATTATTCTTCCGGGAGAAGATTATGACTGCATGGGCTTTCCAATTGAGCATTACCCAGAAATCTGGTGCACAATGCTTCCCTATCCCGTTTCATATTCCACTTTGAATTCATCAAAGACTAAATGTAGATCTAAAAAGAGGAATTCTTGTGAGTTGCAGAATAATAGCTGAGGCCTTTAATCTCTTTCATCTCTGGTTTTTGTTTTCTTCTCGTGCATTATTTTCTGACTCATATTAACCACCAAGGTTCTTGCTCATATATCCATAAACCATGCTGATGTCTTGCTACGGCAGGACAATTTGCATTGAGCTTAACAAGATTCCATGAAGTTATTAATTGAAATATTAGAGTGGTATATTCTTTATGTGTCTTATTTTTGTCTCTCCCAATCAAAATGGATATAGCCTTTTGAAACCTATGCTTTGAAAGACGAGGGACGCAGGAAGCAAATCAAGAGAGGACGAGGTAATCCAACTCTATGCATCTTCCTTGAGCCAAGAAGGAAGATTTTGATTGTCTTTGACTGTCTGTGATCAAATCAGATTCATTAACTTTTCACGAGGATTACTTCCAGTGTTTATGGGTGATTCTTTACTAATGTTTTTTACTGTGAATTAATTGTAATTAGCCAATAATATCTGCCATATATATATAGCTATTATTATTTCTGACTATCAAATTGGAATTCATAAATAATTATTATTTAGGTTAATTATAAATTATTTTTATAATTAACTATTTTTAGTATCTCGATATTTATAATTTTAAAAATTATATTAAAATTTTTATATTTATGAAAGTGAAATATTAAGATTCAGCTAAAAAGATAATTTCATATGATTAAAAAAAATTTATTGAAACAGTGGAGTTAAATATTTTATAAAAAATTAATATAAAATTTAAAAATATCTAATTACAAGAGGTAATATATAATTAGCCTCTATTTATTTAGAGGTTATTTCTTCGCTTTTAATTCATAAATAATATACTCATAGAGTTGATTGATATTGAAGGAATCCCCTTATCTGTATTTTTATAATTATATTTTTATTTCTTCTCCTGATACCATAGAATATTCAACTTTAATCTTAGTCACTTAATTCAGATCCGAACGAGATCCGAACCCGAATCGAACTCGAGACGTACATGTGGTTGGTTTCTTCACTGGTCTGATTAAACCCACCTTTTATGTCCCCGATGCCGTACCCTAAAAGTCTTCGCGATCGCTGGCCATCGGCCTCCTTTCCGCAGCGACCTCCTCAAAGAAACCCTAACACCAGGATCGGAGATATTTGCGAGTCCTTCGCCATGGGCTCCAGGATGCAAGAGCACGATGGTGCGAGTCCCGCGTAAGTTTCCTTTTTTATCGACCGCGTTCTCTTCCTCTTCTTCGTCTCGTCGGGTCTTCTTCTTCCGCTCTTATACGGAGGCTTTCGTGTTTATTTCGTTTATCTTTTATTTTCCTGCAGGAAGATCTTTGTCGGAGGGCTTCCGAAGGATACGACGCTTGGTGAGTTTTTTTTTTTTTTGTGATCAGTGATGAAACCTGATCGATTGGTCTCGGAATTGCTTGTTTCTATTCCATTCATTATTTTTCTCCTTGTAGCTTTAGTTGGAGATTTAAATCGGTGTGTTTAAAGCTGGAGCTTTATTTTGATGCATGCTCTCTTAAGATCCACTTATCCACTAAATATATATAGCTAAAATCGATCACATAAACGCATTTGAGTAAGAAAAGAAAAGAGGAGTCTTTTTTTTTCTTTTTGCTGTTTCTGTTTGCCTACGTCGTGGATGGAAGAAGATAATTAAACCTAAGTTTTTTATTATTTCTCTTCATACTATCAGCATCCGATTTTAGGATAGAAACGTTGGTTAGAAGAAATTTCCAACTCCTCTTTTCCTCTCTCCTATCATTATTTTTACCTTTCCAAAGGCGGATAAAAATCCTATAAATTGCTGTACCGGGTCAGGTTGCACTTATCTGAAGCTGTTTATGTTTGGTCTAGACGTCCTGTATGTTTCTACCCAATGTCTAATCTTTTCTGTTTACCCTTGACTCATTTCATCGCATCATTATTCACAAATCCATTTGGGACATGTGTAATTTTCTCCACTTTTAGTGGCTTGTTTGGGCTTTTCATAATGAATGTGGTTGCGTTTTGGGAAAGCCACTGCATTGGATCTAACCTCTTATTTAATCTATCATTCTCAGCGTTTTATTTGTTTTGGCGTCATTGCTTTTAAGAATCATCAGGAAGCCATTTTTGGGAGACATGTAATGTGTTTTTTCTTTATGTTGTTCACAACATTTTTACTGGATTTCATTTCCATATCAAAAATTTTTAAGTACTTCCCTCTGTGTGTCTTATATATATCTCTTGCAAGATCAGAACTTGGTTCTTGTCAAACTAGGACACTAGGATCTAAGTGCTTCACAAGTTTGGTTGTGTGAGGCAATTGCACCCCCAAGGACATCTGATGTAGGCAATCTGTAGGTCAATTTGGCTTAGTTTGTGACAGAAACGATTATGTTGTTTCTCTATGCTATGGCGACGTAACGATGCTAGCCCTTATGATGTGCATGTTAGATCATATGTTGAAAGCATTACAGATGATTAGTCACTATTCCATATAGTTGCATTTTATCTGTAATTCTGGGGTTACCATCAGCAATCAAAAGATACTGCTGGAAGGTTGAGAAAGCTTATTGAAGGAAGATCCACATAATGGGAATGGATGTCTGAATGGCACAACTGCTGGAAGTATCCTTAGAGATGTTGCTAAATTTTGCCTTTTGAGGGAGGATCAATTTTGTGCAATTAGCATGACAAAGAATTGTATGGCTATCCTAATTACTGGATGTGGCAACACGATAACATGCCTAGTTCTTGTCTGAGTGGATAAATATTGGTCTAGAACTTCCTACACAGTTTTGTTTGATTACGTCAAATACTATTATGAGATGCATCTCGAACCTTTTCTAGTTTGATTCTATGAGCACTTGTTACCATATGTTGGTCATGTTTAATGTGCTTATCTTGAACATTGAACCTCATCGTATCTTGGGATTCAATGTGTCTCACCTTTTGTAGGTGTCCTATTCTTTATTTTGTGGTTTGTGGCCTTCTAAAACTCAGTCTAAGGGCCATGCTTCTGGCCCTCTACTTGACCTTTAAGTCCAAAGTAATTAAATTTCTTGTTCCAGTATTAATTTGAAGTGATAGTGATGTTATCACATCATCACTGGAACCTAATCTGAATCTAAGTTGGAATTTTGGTAATTCAATTAATATGATCCATCATATAGATGTAATAGACACTGGTATTTCGATCATTTTGTTTTATTTTTGTTCCAATGTGGTTTTCTATTTTCTGTGGATAACCTGCTTGAAGTTAGAGTTGTCAAGCACAAAGATTTAATTCTTGGTCTGGTTTCAATAACCTATGGATTAATATAGTATTGGTATCCTGACCAGTACCACCTGATATCGTTTAACAAAACAACAAAAAAATAAAATAAAATGGCATTGTACCAATATCAATCTATAAATTTGTCCAATTGGTGATTGATGCACTGTATTTCACAATTTATTGCCATCTGATCTTTCGTGATGCCAAAATCTTACCTAGAGCTGATACTATTTTCTTTTAAAGTCTTTTCTGAGATACATGTTTTCATTTAGACTCTTCTTTATCTTGTTTTTTGGAAAATGCCCAAGGCTTTGAATGTTGGACATCATTACATAACAAGATTTATGAATGTTTGTTAGTTTGTTTTTCTGGTCCTATTTATTTTTAATCCTGTGGTGATATGGCAGAAACGTTTGTGAAGCACTTTGAGATATATGGAGAGATAGTAGATTCGGTGATAATGAAAGATCGTATTACAAACAAGCCAAGAGGCTTTGGGTTTATCACCTATAAAGATGCTTCTGTTGTTGACAGAGTTATTGATGACACACATGTCTTCAGTGGAAAAACGGTATGTTCTATTGTGGTGATTGTAGTCTATTGTTTTATTTACCTTTCGGGGTGGTTATTTGTTTTGTTTTGTACCTATGTAAATATCTTACTGCTTTACTGGGGTCATTTGCTTTTGTTGGCTTGACATGTACATTGTCTCATATGTTGGCCTTCATCTGGTCTCATATGGTCCCATTTATTATGAATTTTTATCTTGTTTGATTCTTTTACCTTTTTTCTCCCTCTCTCCCTCTTACAATATATATTATGGATTTGTGGTGTGAGATTTCTTTGTAGTACTAAAGAATTTGTTTATTTGAATGAGACCAATACCTATTCTTTGATGCTAAAGTTTTGTATAAGATCATTTCTTTACTGGTTCATTATTTTTTTTGGTAAATCATCTTCGAGTACCATTTTTCATACATAATGTCTGTTACAGTATTTGTTTCTTAACACTTAATATGCTGATTTGTGAAATCTGACTCCCCATGATCTTGACTTTTCAGGTGGAAATAAAAAGAACTATTCCAAAAGGTGCTGCTCCTTTGAAGGATTTTAAGACAAGGAAAATATTTGTTGGTGGAATACCAACAACTCTTTCAGAAGGTAATAATATGTCCTTATCTTTGTATGCTTTGTAACTATTTGGCCAGACATGTTGACAGCAGTGGGGCTTGACCTTTTGCTTTAATCCGAACAGATGAATTCAAGAACTTCTTTTCTGAGTTTGGGAGGGTGGAGGATCATGAAATTATTCGTGACCATACAACCAACAGATCTCGTGGATTTGGCTTTATACTCTTTGAGAAGGAAAAAGATGTAGATGACTTATTGGCGAAAAAGGGTAATATGATTGATCTAGCTGGTACAAAGGTGAGTCTAGTGCAGTGCTTGGTGAGAAGTCTAAAATTGCATTGGCATGGTTTTGCATCAGTTAGAGCTTAAGCTAAATAGATTACCAGATTCACCGTGCTGATTAGTTAGTTTGTTTCAATTTTGGGCTAGGTGTACTGCAGTTGTTCGTATTTGCCTGTGACATGTCCTAAATAGGTTTATCATGCAGGGCCATGATTGACTTCGTTGTTTCACTGTAGGTGGAAATTAAGAAGGCTGAACCAAGGAAACCTTCCAATGCCCCATCTTCTGCTTTTGACGGTGAACCTAGGGCTCGTCATTTTGGGGATAGTGTTGGCAGATATGGTGGTTCATATGGTGGCTTTGGTAGTGCTGGTGGTTATGGCCCATCATCCTACCGGACACCAGGAAGTTTTGGTCCTCGACCCGGAGGCTATGGTGGTTATGGGAATGTTGCTGGTGATTATGGTGGTGGATATGCTGGTTATGCTGGTGGCTTAGGTGACTACCGTGCAGAATCGTCACTTGGTTATTCTAGTCGTTTTGGCTCATATGGTGGAGGATTTGGTGGTGGATATGAGGGTGGTTACGGTGGCTTTGGCCGTGAAGCAGGGGGCTACGGTGGTTCTAGCTATGGAGGTGGTTATGATTCCCCAGCTGGTTATAGCTCAGGACTCTATGGCAGTAGAGGTGCCTATAGTGGTGGTGGTGGTGGTGCTGCTGGCCGATACCACCCATATGGGAGATAGGATGGCATGATGCTATTCAGCTTGGTTCTATGTCATCAGATCAGCTAGTACTAGATTCCAGGGAGTATAGACATCCTAGTACAACTGAGAATGCGCCTCAAGGGTTGAGTTCATGTTGGGTGATGTGTGGACTTTTGTCAGGAACCTGTAACATTAAATGTTTTGCACTTAAATATGATTGTTATTTAAATTTTTTTGACTGTAATCCATATCACCATGGCATCATTACGAATGATCCTTAGGTTATTGTCGTGAGAGGCCTGTCAAAAGCATCATTTTCTAGTTTAATTAATGATGTTGCTCTGTGGTGTGTCATCTCAATTTAAATTCCTCAGTTGCCGTCTTAAGGCTTCTTTTTGGCTTTTGGGTGTAGATCGAGTGTTTTTGGTGTATCATTTTCAATAACCCATTCAGTCTTTGCCTCATTTTTCTAGTGGGTAGCGACTCTCAGGTTTCCGAAGACTTCTGATAAGAGAAATTTTTGGGATTTCGATCTAAAATAATGTGTTTGGATTCTTCAAAGTTGTGTAATTAATTTCTTTTTCGTTGATTATGGTATTTTGGAATCTGTGTTTTCACTGATAGATCTTTACATCCACCTGAAATATTAGTATGATTGGGTATGTTTTCACTGATAGATCTTTAAAAGTGGGTTTATTATCTCTTTCAATAATTACGTCATCATCACCCATTAAAAGATGAGGTTTTAAGATAGCTTTCAATAAAAAAATCATCTTTAGTTTTAAGTGATAAAGATTTTATCAGATCATCGGGATTGAAATCAGCCAACCGTCTATCACCTTTAAAATAAACACTTCTTGGCTTGGTTGAGATCCCCAGCCACACCAACACATTCTTGTGAGGCAGTTCCCAGCGGCGCTTTGGAAACCCCCGCGTCCGACTGCTTTCAGGTATCCTATTAGCTTCACACGCTGCCTCTCTTCTTCCTTTCGTTCCTCTCCCATTTGAATCTCCTTTTGTGTATTCATTTCGTAAGCTTTTCATCCGTCTCTATCAGTTCTTGCGTCTTTTGATCCTTACTCGTAGGGACTAAGTCGACCGAGGAAGTAAGGGGGGGTCGGACGGTGCGAGGATCGGAGATGGAGGAATACATGGAGAACGTAAAGAGATTGCGAACTCAGATAAACGGTGAGTTGTAAGTAGTTTATATCCATACCATCCCTTCTCCTCTGGTTTTGAATGGAAGCACCATTTCCGTTTTCTCTTTTCATCCTTTTTTATATCGCATGGGATATTCGATTTCTGACTTGTGGTTTGATATAGACATCGAGGAGGCTGCGGCGAAGAGATCGGTAGAGGAGCAGAAGCAGAAGACAGCGATCGGCGCCTTGCAAACCGATCTCAATCTCGGTCTGCCTTCTTCACTTCTCTTCGCTTCTCTCCTCCTCTTCTTCTCCTCTGCGGTTTCTTTTGCCTTTTTGCCCCTTAGGTTGTCGTGTTTCGTCTCTATGATTTCTTTCACCGACCTTCTTCTCCATGCGTACTTTACCAGGAAATTGAATTCCAACAACAACAACAACAACAACAACAGCAACAACAACAACAAAAAAGAAAGAAAGAAAGAAATTAAAAAAAAAATAAAATTAGAAGAATAATGATCATGCGTATGTTAGCCGCCTGATCTCTCCATGTCCATTTACCCGCGCATGGGCGCCGCTAAGTCTGTCGCCTTGACTGTCAACTGATCCACTACTAAGGCTCGCGCTGCGAGTCCGTAGTGCATCATGCTTCATGCTTCATGGTTTGATCCGTGCCCCGTTTTGTGTCATTCCTTTTCGGCGCTGTCTCCTTAGCAACAAACTGTTGTCTGTTATGATACCGGCAACAGTCTGTACATAACTCGCGAACGAGCCCTGACGACTGTTTCTGTTGGTAGTGAGGACGGAAATAAAGCGTTTGAACGAGGAGGCAGCGGAGATGCTCAAAGCGCAAGCCCAGACCAGCTCCGAGATAGCAGAGAAGCAAAAGAAGATCTCCTCGCTGGAGACGGAGTCTTGCACCCTCTCTCAGGTCATTCACTGTATCCTCGAGACCAAGTTTCTTTTTGTTAAAATACATCTCTTTGTTGTTGTATGTATATGTCCTAGATAGTGTAGATCTAGTCTAACCATTAGCAATGAGCTCTTGGATATGGCTCCTCTGTATAATTATCGTACCTGAGGCTACTACTCTCGATACCTGTAATCTGCCATACTTAACATGTATGATTAGATGGTGTCGTGCTCTGCATTATCCATCATTATGTTGTCTGGGAAAAATTAAGAGAACTTGATAAAACAAGGATATATCTTTACAGGAAGATTCACTGTTCTACCATTAACATTGTAACTGAATGCTTAATTTTTGTTTTCCCTATATGCTTGAATTGCAGACTTTGGAGCTTCTCCAACAAGAAATGACCACCACAACGCTGAAACATAAAGAAAAGAGGTTTATATTCAGTTGAAATCTTTATTTGGTTGTTTTTAGGCATTGCCCAAGAAATGTTGTCCACTTTCCATAGATCATACTATGCAAGGGTTACCGAAGACTTGAATCTCAAATTACGGGAACAACAGGTAGGCTTGACTACTGTCTTCCAGAGCTCATGTAGTCTACTATATTTCCTGCAGCTTTGTATTTTTGAGTTATCAATAATTTAAAGAATGAAACTAAAGATATTTTTTTCCTCCTGCTTTTAGGAGTGGTACAACTCAAAAAGGCAGAAGATGAAAGCAGATGCTGCATCAGTAAGTTTATCATTATTTTAAGATGTTTAGGGAATTGTAACTGATCTTTTAGTTTTAGGGAAGGGAAGAATATCTTATTTACTTTTCTTCAAGAGAAAATAATCAATTGCCGATTAGATATTATTAAGCTTGTTTCTGCATCATTTGCACATGATTCAGTTTTAACAACCTAACCTGGCATTTAAACTATATCATTATCCTCTTCCGAAAAATTTTGAGATTTCTTCCACAGTTCAATATAAGACTATGACCCCCCAGAGTCCACTTGTAATTACTTTTTCCTTGAATTTATCCTCCTGTAGACAACCAGATTGTTTTTATAGTGTCAAGAAAATTGACCTTATAGCAGAATCTATAATTTGCAGAATAGAATTTGACATATTTTAACAACTAAATGAATGTGTTACTAATACAGGTTGATGATAATGTAGATAAAGAAATTGTTCAGACCAAAGGTAATTAATTATCTTTTCTTGGATTTTTTGCCATCAGTAAGTTACTTTTAATGATTTTGTTTCTTATTCCTCCAATAACTTTCAACCTTGGATCCTTGTGTTATACGGCATAAATGTTAGCAACCACATAAATTAGGTAGCCCCTTTCTAAAGCAAAATTTCTGATCTTTGATTGATGCACCAATCGACTTGATCTCCTATATGCAGGGAGTGGGAATGCTATGCCCTCCATGGGAGCAAATTTGGGGAATACGGTTTGAAAATTTTGGTTTCTTTTTCATCTTTTGCAGATTTCAATGTGGTTATTGTCCATTGTTTACAGGGTAATGACACCAGTGGGAGAAATAAGGATTTGGAAATTGAATTGGAGTCTGCAAAAACCAAACTTGCAGAAATAGAGGCAAAAAAATCTGAAGTTGCTAGAGATAGCATTAAGGTATACACTTTTATCACAATTGACAGTATCAAGACATATTCTAGGGTGCAACTTTCAGAATCAAGTGGTGCGGTTTCTTTTACATATCAGTCCAAGCAGCTGCTTGAGGAAATGAGTTACAAATTGCAGGCAGCCCCTGTGAGTACATCAAATGACACATTAGGTTACTCATCACCGTTTTCCATGTTCAAGTATTGCGAAATTTCTTGTCTAATATGTATTCATGAACTAACATTACTGCATGGAGCCTGCACTGAGGGAAATGGATGTCAAAGCCTTGGAAGAGGAACACAGATCTTTGGTGGCTGATAAAGCTGGGGAGCTGGAGTACTTGCAGTCTCTAAAGGAACGGATTAAACAACTGAAGGTAATAAGGTTTTCTTTTGTATACAATCTCATAACAATGACTGCATCTTTTCAAGTCGGGGAAGACAAGTTGTTTTCTGCTATCCCTTAGTATTAAGGGTTACCGAATCTCATATCGGGAAGAAAGTTTTTTCTTCTTCAGTTCCTGGCTGGCCGAGATTTTGTACTTTTGAGTTTCCAACTTTTCAATTTGTTTCTTATAACAGAACCACTCTTTCTCATTAGTAGAGCCACCTCTTTCTCCTCCACTTAATATAAGCACTATCATTAGGAATAGGGATTTTGATGAAGGCGATTGCATATGATGTATGGTTTAATCTGGCAATTTTATTGGATCCTTACTCTATGCAAATAATCAAGAGTGAAACTTGCAATCTGCATTGAAATGAGTCCGACTTGGCCTATGGTGGTTACTCCTTTGGCTTAAAAATAAGGGATTCAAACGATCTTGGGCATCTTACAGTAGCTTTATCAAAATTTGGTAACATAAATTTCCTGGATCATCATGCTGAATGATGATTCTCTGATTTGTCATCTTTCACATCATTTTTTCTATACATTTTTTTGACATTGTGTTTCACAGAACATCTCACATATCATCAAATGTCGATGTGGAAAGGAGTACAATGTGGAGCTGGTGAGTTGAAGCTGTGGCTTGCATCCGAAGCAGTTTCATGGTCTCAGCACTGGAGAGTGAGAATATATAGGTATGTAGAATTTCTTTTTCCCTTCGGTTTCTCTAGCAAAGGAGAAGGCAGTTGAACTTAATACTGCTCGATGACGGTGTAACGGCATATAGGACATACATGAACATTTAGATTAGTGTTCTGTGAGCTTGTTTACAAGAAAGCAGAGCTCAAGAACAAATTAGGTTGTTCAATAAATTGTCATAGAATAGACTTGACTTGAAATTCATACAAATATTTGAGCCATAGATAGACGATGAGAACAAAATCCATATTGATAGAAAGAGTCTATTCTGTGATCTGGCACCTAGGAACATTTGACAAGAAGGCTAGGGTTTTGGAGGTGCAGAAAACGAGTTATGACCAAAGGAAAATGATGTGATTAATAAAAAAATTCATGAAAGAATTACTTGGTTCAACAAAGTCTTTTCTGATTTCTTTTCTAAGAATTGTCTCATTTTTTTTTTTTTTTTTTGAAAGGATGTCCCTTATATGTTATAATTCCTGAAATGCTCCTTTGACGGTACAACTGTAGGAGTATGACACAGCCTATGGATCGATTTATAGAGTGAACTAATCTAATTGTTTAGTTACAGTATTTAGTGACGCTTACATGCTGTAGTTCTATTCAAAAATAATATACGTGAAATAATTTTTTTTATTTGATTATTTTAATCCTAAATCAATAAGGATACTTATGTAAAATCATACTTCATTAGTTGATTTCTATTAGGCCTTGAGTTTATTTTTGAATAGACTTATTAGTGCCTTGATGAAGGTGCTAAAAATATTACAAGACTACTAAAAAATAATATTATAATCTTGTACATAGGAGAGTGAACCAATTCATCCCATGGACCAGTCCATAACATAACATGCAATAAATTGTCCCTCTAATTTATCTGGACATTTGAGAGATTAATCCAAATAGGGAACGCCATTTGAAAATGCGAAAAAAGAACAGCTGTTGAGAAAAAGTAAAAAGAAAATGAAAGAAGTTTTTCTTGATAATTCGCTTACCTTTTTTTTAGTTACTTTATTTAATTTTTGAAAGTCTGAAAGGGATGGTGACTTTGAAGGCCTAGTTTAATTTAACTTGATGACCTTTGCAATTGATTTCGCCTCACTCAAGTAAATTTACTGTGTGTGTGCGTGTGTGTGATTCTAAAGTCTAATTGATCGCGATAGCGACGTAGTCTTGGGCTGGACCGACCAGAAGGACGTCGTGTATTGGCTCAGATGGTGACGAGTTATTCCACAATAATGTGGTTGGGCATATCCAACCAGTGTTTTCACATCATTCATTAGGCAGTTGCTGCCGAGGATGGTGACTCTTTATCTCCATTGGAAGATACGCATATGAATATGAATATGCTTTGTGTTACGCCAACAACATTTTGTGCAGAATTGCTTGTCATTATCAACATCTAAAAAGATCATTTTTCAAGATTGCCATTAGAATACCTATCACTATTTATCAAGGAGTTAAAGATGTATAATTATAGCCATAGAAAAATAGTGGTGTCAAAATTTCTCTGTTGAGAGAATAAGCGTTCGTGACGAAAGAACACCTACTAAAACTTTCTGGAGAGGATTTTTAGCAGGATCTTGAGGTACCATTTAAAAATTGATAGCCATGTGGCCCATCATCAGATTTGACCCATACATTTTGAAGCCCCTCCCTTCTTTTCTCTTTCTACTCCATTTAAGATCACTTGATGAAGAGAGAATCTAGTCACTGGATATTTTTACAAAACAATTCACAATCATGAAACTTTATCCTCACAAAATAAATAAGATACTAGATGCTAGTAGTTGCATGTTAATTATATTTATTATTCTCTTATAATTAGTTTTCTTTAGTATTTTAATTTTTAATTTTTAAAAAATTTATATTTATAAAATAAAATATTGAGATCTCTATATAGGATTAAAAAAAGATAATTTTATAGGATTAAATTTTTCTTTAAAAAAATTATTAGAACAACGAGATTAAATGTTTAACTTTAAAGATAATTTTTTTTAAAAAAAAAAGTCTTTATTTTTTGTGCCACTTGAAGTTGACATCTAATGTTACACTCGGAGGATGTGAGAGAATCCATTTTACTTAGAACAATACTTCAATCATTACTCTCATTAACTAAAACTCTTTCCCTCTGTGACTGTGAGTGCTTACTTCCACGCTCTCTCATGACAAGCTTGTAATGGGGCTGGCAGCAGTGTCTGATTTGCCTACCTATGTTGCATCATCGCCAGCATCATCCGGTGCAATAATAAGGGTGTGGCGTGATGGTAATATCTGAGACTTAGGAGAGAGCTATTTCCTTCCATCAAAGGACTGGAACAGCTACGTGCCAGTGCATGACACACTGGTTTCAGATCTCAGAGACCAGCTGGTGGTCGTCACTAGTAGTGTCCATCATGACCATCATCGAATGTTTACTTGGCCGTAGAGCACGCACGCTTTCCAACCTCAAATATCTCCTCCATGCATAAAAATATTATGTCCCAACAGAAATCTCAACTCTGAGCTCCGATTTCTATCCTTTAAAGCAGCTTCGAGTTGCTGACACATCGATGATTTTAAATTTTTATCCTTCATATATACTCGGGTTAACTCGATAATTTCTGAGTTTTTTTAATCTATTTTTAAAATTTTTTTATAAAAAAATACTTCAATTTATACTCCTTCCAATTCGTCTTTTAATATTTTTACTATTTCTCCTTTGCCACATGATAGAATTATTTTTTCATAATAAAACATACAAAACAACTTGAGACATCCTTATTGAATATCTATTATAGATCTTGATACCATCTTATCGAGAAGGAAAAGAAAGAAAATCTCATATATTAATAATAAAAGGATAGATAAACAAAAAACAATCGAAGATTCATATTAAGATTTGCATCTTAGTGAGATGATATGGAACTTTTATCTGAGGATAAAAAATATGCATAAATTGAATACCTTCTTCCAACTATATTTGTTCGTAAAGAATTTAGATATTCATGCTTCCCATGTTCCAAAGATGACAAATGGAATCACTCTTCATGTACTTTCGATTTACTAATCTATAAAATATTATATAAGTATTTTAGAAATCCTACTAGGATTCAAATTATTTAAATCAACAAGTCCTTTATATATCAGAATTTATTACTATAAATATCACACATCACTTTATATTTCGACGAGGGGTTTTTATTTCTAATAAATTTAAAAATAATGGGAGAAAAGATTATATAAATTCTTTGGAATTTATGTAAGAGGATACATAACTCAATTTATTCTTGAGTTTATATATATAAATCAACTTTATGATTTATTATTTTGGTTATTAATCTATGAGATTTCTCTTTTGATTTTGGATTCTCATTTCAAGTTGAATGGTGATTTAAAAAAAAAAATGCCAAGTTCAAGATTTCTTTTTTTTTTTTTAGTCTAAAAACTTATAAGAGGAACACATCTGAGTGGGAAATTAGCATCTTTAATTCTCAAACTTCTCCACAACAAATTCTCATATGTAAATGTCAGCTCCAATGGGAGATTTATTAAGGAGGACAAGCTATTACTTCAAACCAATGGATAGGATAGTTGGCACCAAAGGGAATGAGTCCCACCAAATGAGTTGGCTCACAGGCGAGTGAGTGAGTTAGTGGGAAACCCATTCCAGATTGCATCAAAAAACAATAAATGGACATCAATCATCAATGCACATGCAATGCCGATGAGACTGTATCCTTCCATCTCCTCCCTTCAACGATCGGTGATCGCTGATGGGTTTTTGGGGGGTGGTGCGAACTGCACATTTTTGGTATTGGCTGCAGCCCTTCACGGCTACTTACTACTGATGCGCCAATTCTCACACTCCTCTCACATCACTCGACTTTCTTATCACCTTTCCCCTCTCTCTCTCTCTCTCTCTCTCTCTCTCTTTCTTTGTGGATACTGTTGACTGAGGATTGGGGGAATGGACAGGTAGATCTCCCATCCGAGCAGCCAAGAGGAGCCCTAAAGCTGAAATCTTTGGAAACTAGGAGTTGTGCTGGTACAGCAGCATCTCATTAGCCAGAGGGAACCCTAACGACCGCGATCTTGGGGAATTAGGTACTCCCGTCGGCCTCCTTTGCCCCCCCCCACCCTTCTTTGCTTGTTTTTAATCGTCAAGCGGGTCGAATCTCGGGAGGATGGGCGTCCTCTTTGATCGCACTCGCTGCCACGATTCGTGCTAGGAAAGCATCTTTCGACTCGTTCTTGGTTTCGGTTACGCAAAAGATGGGATCTTGTTGTGGCTTGTTTGCTCTCGCAGTCTACCTGAAACTGTGTTGCTTGATTCCTCTTGTTCCTCGTTTGTTTCCCTTGGAATTCTTCGTAATCTTGTCTGTGAGGGTTCCCCGGTAATCTCACGGCTTGATCTTGAGCGAATTGGTTGGTTAATTGGTTTCCTTGGGTGGCATTTGATCCATATGCTATTGCTGTTTGTGCTTCAAGCTTTATCCCTTATGTGTCCTTATAAAGGATAGACGGTTGATTTCCTTCACTCTTGTCCTTGGATGTAGCACTTTCGGATGGCACACCAAGATTTTATCTGGTGAATTTAGTAGATAATTTTTTTCTAAATTACCTGAAAAGATTTTATCTGGTCTTGCTCTGCTTATGTATATGATCATTAGTGTGCAGTAGATATGTTGCTTCAATGTTCTATAATTTTATGAAAAATGCAGTTTTCTTTGCCAACATTTTCATTATTCTGCTATGAATCCTAAATTTAAAACTTGTTTTTGGCTGGCAAGACATCCTCTGGTGTACCTATTGATGGGTTAAAGTTGAAGAGCTTCTTCAGCTTTATGAAGTACATATTCCATGGTATTTGTTGAATAAGTATAAAACTGAGTGTTTGGATTAATGGCTTCAAAGACACTTTCCAAACCTCTCTCAGAACAGCAACACAAGGTACCTGGTAGCCAAGTAGTTGAAAAGGCTTCGTTGCAACCTTCACCTCTACAGTTACCTGATCCAAGCAAACTGGAGTCTGATACACCAACAACGTTGCCAAAATCTATGCAGCAGAGCACACAAAAGCCTAAAACTGAACAAGTTTTGGAGGGTCAAAATTTGGATCGCCAACAAAAGGAAGCTGCTAACCTTTCAACGAACGAAACCACTCAAAAGGTTGCCAGATCTCTAGAGCATATTTCCTTGGATACATCTTCCAATACTATGAAGCAATCCGTCCAACAAGGTGATGTCAACGAGCTGCTTCAGTTGAACGGGACGGTGAGTTTGGAAACCAACAGATACGAAGAAAAGAAAAACTCTGGGCAGGGCAGTGAGAAATATAGCTCAGCTTCTGCTAAAGTTAGTGATGGAACCAGCAGTCTGACAAAGACTAGTGGAAGTGCTAAAATAAGTGACCGGATTGATAGCGGCAAGAGTAGTATGTGCAGGGGCAGTACAAGCAGTGATGTTAGCGACGATAGCACTTGTAGCAGCATAAGCAGCAGCATCAACAAGCCTCACAAATCAAATGATTCAAGATGGGAAGCGATCAAAACGATAAGGGCTAGAGATGGAATTCTTGGTTTGAATCATTTCAGGCTACTGAAGAAGTTGGGTTGTGGAGACATAGGTAGTGTCTATTTGTCAGAGTTGAGCGGGACAAAATGTTATTTCGCAATGAAGGTTATGGATAAACAATCTCTAGCAAGTCGTAAGAAGCTGCATAGAGCCCA
Source organism: Musa acuminata AAA Group (assembly GCF_036884655.1). NCBI lineage: Eukaryota > Viridiplantae > Streptophyta > Magnoliopsida > Zingiberales > Musaceae > Musa > Musa acuminata. The sequence continues at coordinate 46,598,596 of NC_088334.1, read as the reverse complement.
GACAGAAAGGGAGATATTGCAATGTCTTGATCACCCATTTCTTCCAACATTGTATACTCACTTTGAGACAGACAAGTTTTCATGTTTGGTAATGGAGTTCTGTCCAGGAGGGGATCTGCACACACTTAGACAGAGGCAGCCTGGAAAATATTTCTCAGAACAAGCTGCCAAGTATGGATCTAGCTCCCTTTTCTTCTTGTTCTTTCTATTTAGACATCTGTTGCATGGATAATTATGCCCTCTTATCAAAAACTTGTGACTCATTTAATGTTCACTTATGATAAACTTGGCTTTTTCTGATAATGTGAAATAATCTCATTATGTTTTTTCTTGACCTTTAGTTTTATTTGATTAAGGGTGTAACTTTGTGCAGACGGTTGTCATATGATTGACAGAAGTTGAATTTTATGAACATACTTGTAAGAATAAGAATATATCAAATATACTATGAAATTTTCATTTGATTAACTTATCAAATCATTCTTTTGTACCTTATTGGATCACTCTATTATAAACACTGTTTGCAATCTGACATCATAAAAGAAACTTGATTACAAATTGACATTAATCTAGCCAATTTAAATATCTTATTGGATATATTGAATGTACACACTGAATATTTGTGGAATTCATGACAACTGAATATAGCATCATTAGTTCAATTAGGTCCATGATAGAATTTTATGCATGCTATGATGGATCTGCGGTGTCTTATTCTTGAAGTTGGTCTGTATTGTGGAATTATCATGAGTACAGAAAACCTTCTGCCTCAGCTTTTAGACTGCTTAAAGGATGGCCAAACTGGAAACTAAAAATTATGAAGGCTGAAGGGAAAATAAGGGTCAAATAGATGGAAGGGATGAGGAGAGGCACAGCTGGCATAAGAACTATGTAAAAAAAAATTTAAATTAAAACAAATAAAATAAAGTTGTTCCCACCATTCACTTATATAATTAATCCAAATATTGGTTTTATCTTAATAGCTCGAATGATAATAACACAAATGTAAAGGAAAAAAAGTAATGGTAACAAGGGAAGAGGAAGAAGAAAACGTAATAGAAAGGAGAAAAGAAGAGGACGACTGTTTATCTGATAGTGTGAAAATTAGTCACTCTGATCTCCTTTTCTTAGTAGTGGCATATTTCTGCAGTATCAGTTATAATTCTCCGGCTATGCTTAATTTGGCAGCATGGGTCTTGCAACCGATTCGTTAGGCTTATGCAGCACTTATTTATATTTATATGTAGGATCACATATACAATTCCATGAATATACAATACGAGTAGATGGAGTGCACAAAGGTATTTCTGGGAGTTCAACTGCTTATGCTACTGCTTTTTCCTCTTACCATACATGAATCATGTTAATGCTACATTCTCTCATAATATACCTATTTCGTGGTTCTTATGACTTAAGTAGTTCTCATTAAGTACGAATGTGATCACACACATCAATTCTTAGTTTGATCATCATTTATTGTAAACCAATTTCTTTTAAACTTAGAATGTTTCTTATTTGGGTTGGTACTCGATTAAAAGTTTCAATATAGTATTATCTATTGCATATGTGTGTGAGTATTGCCTACATGCTATGTGGTGATTAAACCATCCACAATGTGATTGCTTTTTAGAATATTGACCAGTTGGTCCTTTACTTTCTCAGAGAAAAAAGGACTTCCCATTCATCTTAGGATTTCATTAAATTTGATCTCATGTCCCATAGATCTTACAAATTATTGACAAAGAAATGTTCAAAATTTTATATGCAGGCTTTTTAGTTGCTTGGGCTTTCGAGAGGGCACGAGGCTTTTGCCTAGAGTAACTTAGATGAAGCCTGCCAGAAGCATATCTTCGATATCACTTCTGATTAAATTTAATACTTTAACTCTCCTGTAGCAGACCATCTAAGAGATCATGCACCAAACAAAATGGACAAGTAGCTGCATAACAATTGACTGTAAAGTGACAAAGATCAGACCATTTAGTATATGCATAATGATGTCATGCAGTAGATTACATAGTATACTGGTTTTTTGAACATAACATATCCTATCCGAAGGGTTAGCGTAGTCAAGATGGGATTGCTGAGACAAGATTGATACCTGGTGTTGCAAAATATAGTAGATAGGGTGGTATGAGAAATATGCATTTGTTGAAAAGAAGAGATGAGATTAATGGAGGACAAAAATGAGAAAAGTTATCTTAGATGGTTTGGACATACAAAAAGAATCTGAAAGTGCACGACTGCACATATTACTTGAGGTGAAACTGAACTTTTTAGGAAGGATAAAACCATAGTGAAAATTCATATATGAGTTAACTAGAGACATTGCATTACATAGAGTCAAATAGTGGGAGGAGTGATCATTGTTGCTCCTCTGCGATCTGGGAGACCATGGTTCAAGTTATAGAAATAATCCTAGGACTGCATACACTAACCCTCTTCAAACCTTGCATTGGCAAGGAGCCTTGTGCACTAGGTACGCCCTTAGAGTTTAGTAGCGGGAAATGATTCATATAGCTGACCCCAACTCATTGGTTTGTTGTATTAAAGTTATAATGTGCTTGGCTACAAAACATAGGAAAAGATACAGTGGCTTTGGCCATGATTCTAATATCGTGTAGTGATTGTACTAAGGAACTAGGTTGGTACGTCCTGGTCCTCATTTGACAAATAAACAGGCTGTCTGGTTTGAGCTGGCATACCATATACATTGAACTGGTCCAGTAAGTAGCCAACTTGGCTAGTTGGTATGTAGCTAGATTGGGAATCATATTGCTGTTGCTTTTAAGAATCTAGACAGCCATAACATCCTTATGTAATTAGTGTATAGTATATTAATATTTTGTTCCATCAAAGAAGCATAAAACTTAGTTGCACAGAAGATATCACATTCTAATTTCGCTAGTGTGACAAAGGGCAATGTCCATATCAGCAACGACCCACACCAGCTAATCCACTCCCATCTGACCAGCCCCGAGAACGGTTCAATTTAATTGACACAAGAAGATATCCAATGAAACAGTGACCATTTTGGTGAACAGTCAGGTCCTACTTGCAGTCAGCAGGAGCTAAAGGGCCCAGTCTGGACCAGTACAAGCTCTTTTTTCCTTGTCCGACATGGGGTCTTTGACTCCTAGCAGCAGCCGGACAGGTGTATGAGGCCCTTGTTTGGAGTAAACTCCAGTTTCTGAATTCTGTTTGGACTCCCAACAGGGCCTGCAGCTCTCTCTATTCTAGGAGAGCAACATTTGATAGCTATGAAAGCCTCATCACAGATGGACAACAGCAGTTATTCAGCATATGAACTATCTCTTCTAGTTATTTCTAGCCTTAAATCATAGTTAGCCTACTAAGACAAGGAATAGGCAATACTAGCCTGAATACATAGGCATAGTAGCCTCTTTGGGATCCTTTTTGTCGTATTTGTCTGGAAATTCCAGCAATGAGATCTCTTTTATTTTCCCTTAAATTCTCTTTGGGAGGCTTCTTCTTTTTGTCAAAGTAGAGAAGCACCAGTTAGGGAGTGCAATCTAATCTCAGTTTCTTAAAACCAAGTTGTGCCGTCTTTTTCATCTAGTGGCATTCCGTAACTGGTGTACACCAATGCTATTTGCTACATGTGCATTTGTTATTTGTTCCATTGCATCTTTGCATGATCAACTGGTGGGTTTAGTATAATTCTCTCTCTTTCTCTTTCTTTTGCTTGTTCATGCAACTTTTTGTATTTGTGGCTAACATCTTAAATGACTAGAGCTAACAATCTTATGATACCTTATTTTCTTTATTGAGGTTGAATTTGCGGACGTCCTAACTTTTTGAGACATGATTGATCTGTATGTTCTCCAATGTAGCTGTAAACCAGATATATAGTATTGCTATGCTTTAAATGTAACTGTCTCATACTTTTCATGAAGTCCTGAACGCATATTGACCATACCTGTGATCTATGACCGTTTTCTGTTTGTTTTCTTACAAATGCAGGATTTACATAGCGGAGGTCCTCCTTGCTCTAGAATACCTGCACATGCTGGGCATTATCTATCGTGACCTGAAGCCAGAGAATGTCCTTGTCCGAGAAGATGGCCACATCATGCTCTCTGACTTTGACCTCTCCCTCCGTTGTGCTGTTAACCCCACCCTCGTCAAATCCTCCAACCCCAACTCTGAGTCCTTCAGAAGAAACAACCCTGTTTACTGTGTTCAGCCTGCGTGTATCGAACCATCCTGTGTCCAACCTTCTTGTGTGGTCCCAACAACATGCTTCTCCCCTCGGCTTTTTTCCTCAAAGTCCAAGAAACATCAGAAACAGAAGTGTGATACTGGAAACCAGGTCAGCGCACTCCCTGAACTCGTTGCAGAGCCTACAGATGCAAGGTCTATGTCATTCGTTGGTACCCATGAGTACTTGGCCCCTGAGATCATCAAGGGAGAGGGGCATGGTAGTGCAGTGGATTGGTGGACGTTTGGCATCTTCCTGTATGAGCTTTTGTTCGGGAAGACACCCTTCAAGGGCTCAGGCAACCGTGCTACACTGTTCAATGTGGTGGGTCAACCATTGCGATTTTCAGAGTTTCCAGTCGTAAGCTTCGCTGCCAGGGATCTCATTAGGGGATTGCTTGTCAAAGATCCGCAACACCGGCTTGCTTATAAACGTGGGGCTACAGAGATAAAGCAACACCCGTTCTTTGAGGGTATCAACTGGGCCTTGATAAGATGTGCAAGTCCTCCCGAGATCCCCAAGCCCTTTGAAATCGCTCGGCCCCTAGGGACTGCAGCATCAGCAAGCCAGAAGGCCAGCCTCACCTCTGAGAAAGGTTCTGATAACTACCTGGAATTTGATTTCTTCTAGTGAGCTTTCAAAACTGGAATTCTTATCGTATTTAGGGCAAGTGTAGAGCTTCTGAATGCTATTTAGAATCTCAGTGATCTTCTTCTATACATGTTGTGATTCTGCTTGTATTTCTATTGTTGTTTTCTCAACTCGACTGTATGGGTTCTACATCTGTAAGCAATGGATGCTAGAGTTCCTACATTTCTGTGAAGGTGATCGATCTCTCGAAGCCTTTCCATCTGTCAAACTGACCTCTGACGCTACTGTATCTGCTCGTTGCATTTCTGGTTCTTTTCTCGAGTGCAAATTAAAGCTTCTCTTTAGCCATTTGTTGTCTGCGCACAGAATGACGCTTGTCATCTCATCTGCTTCTCTTTATACTTGGAACACAGCTCCTCGTCCTGTGTGATATCACAGCTCAAAAGATTCAATTAGTTTGCGTCGGATGTCGGTCGAGCTTTGACCTGAATTAAACCAGTCCAAGATTGCTTTACATCTAATTATTATGATGTTGCAGATACTGAACAAACTCATCCACGTACTTTTCATGGCATTCTGTATCGCCAAACACATCTTTCATCTCCTTGGCGGCGTCTCTAATTTTCTTCCCTGCTTCCTCCACCATTACCAGTCCAATTGCGTGCGCCACTGCTTCCCTTGTGAAAGACCCGTCTTCCTCGTCTCTTCCTATCTCCACACCCAACGATTTCTCCTCCATGAGTCGCGCATTAAGGCCTTGGTCAAAAGCAATGGGTAGGAGGACGAGCGGGCGGCCGAAGGCGAGGCCTTCGATGAGAGATCCCCAGCCGCAGTGCGTCAGGAATCCGCCCACGGATTCGTGCGCCAGAACCTGGAGCTGAGGAATCCACCCAAAGGCGACGACACCGCGCCCCTTGAGTCGCTCCTCGAACCCTTCCGGCAACGCTTCCATGTCGTCCGGCCTCCTGAGAGCCCAGAGGAATGGCAGGCCGCCCTGTTCCAATCCAAAGGCCAGCTCGCGCAGCAGCTCCGCGCTTAGCGCGACCTCGCTCCCCAAGGCAATGTAAAGAACAGATCCAGGAGCTTGATCGCGCAGCCACAGGAAGATGTCCCCTGTGTTGGCACCCTGGTTCGCCTCGCCACTCCGGTCCTTGATCGAAGGAGGAAGTAGGCCTACTGGAATCACCGGCTTCTCGTTGTGCTCTCGAAGAAGGCTTAACCATTCACGCTCGAACTCGGTGCACGCGCGTACGGCCATGAGCTCGCATCCTTTGCCAACCATCTCGATTCGACGCACCAGCGACACCCCCGAGACGTCGTCTCGCTTCACGTGGTCGCTAAGGCTGCGGACCTCGTGCGCTCGATAAGCCAGTTTGGTCGGAAAGGGGATCCACTCCGGCGGCGTAGTGAACGCCTCGACGGGCCGCTGCATCCCTCTTCCACCTGGTCCCGTGAAGAACGCGCTGACGAAGGACGGGAACGTGTTGAAGAAGATGCACGGGACGCCCACCCTGGTTGCAATCAGAGGCAGCCAATATGGAGCGTAGTCATGGATGATCCAGCTGGGCTTCGGAGACGTCTGCACGAGGAACTCGGCCACGGACTGCTCGAGGCCATCGAAGGCCTTGTTGAGGTATTTGACCTTCTCCCGTGGGAGGTCGCTGGTGGCCTCTGCGCCGTCGGGGAGGCCCTCGCATGGCGGCAAAGGGATGGGGACGAAGTCTATGGATGGAGCTAAAGAGGGAGGGAGCTTGGGGAGCCTGCTGATGTTTCTTGGGGTCGATAGGAAGAAGACATGGTGGCCTCTTTTGGCTAACGACTTGGAGAGCTCGAGGAAGGGTATCAAGTGGCCAAAGGCCAGCCATGGGAACAGAACAACGTGGAGACTGCTCTCCGCCATGATCACAGCAGCTCTCTGAACCGATCTCAAATAAGACGAGCCTCGCAGAAATCTATATCACACACCACGAGTGATAGAACAGTGGTTTCTGCACCACACGGAGACGTGTTGGAATCGGAATCGATTGCTTTGCCTTCTGGGATTCAGAATCCAAGGCAACACAAGATCTGCCGTGGTGCTGCTAAATGACCGTAACATACGGAAGCACCCTCTCTCCATCAATGGAGGGAACGCTCCTGCCATCTGTCCTTCACCGCTTACGACTGCGAATGATACGCCCACAGGTCCTGCAATCCGTATTCTGAGAAATGTTGGCAAAACCAAAACATCCAATGCGTCGTTTCTGAATGACAAAAGCTCCCTTCATTACCACTATGCTGATGTTTGCACTCAGAAAAACCAGTCACGGCATTTGGATGCATGAAAATTACACAAGAATCATGATATAAATATAAATTTTTTATATCTTAAATATTGATGCGATTGATAGTCGCTTATTTAAAATCTTATCTAACATTTTTTACAACTAAAAATTAATTTATTAGTATAAATCATATTTTTTAAGCTACTGATTAGCTTGATTAGTATAGATATCTTGATAGTTTATCGTAAGATCTTAAGCTCGACTCTCACTTTCGTCGCTTACTTAAAAAATAATTACATAACTTCATCCGATATATTTTTATAACGTGCTAGCCATTTTCATAGATCAATAAAATATATCTTCATCATTTATTTTTTATAAAAAAAAATTATGTAAGCTCATTTTTGAAGTATTCTTTTATGAAAATAATAAAAGGAGTGCAAATGACTATGAAAGAAAAAGGAAGAATAATAAAACGAGCAAGTCCTTTTGAGTGTGGTTGAAAACACTTGTAATCTCTGTTCATGGCTACTTTTGCATTTCAAGTTCATTTCATTTCACTCCATAAGCGGGCAGGCAATAAATGGGCCACGGCCCGGTCCTTTAGGGCCTCACTGTGTGTGCTCTCTGTCCCTCCTCGCCACGCCAGTCTCTGTTACCAGCGTATACTTTTCCTTCACCGTAACGAATCACAGAGGGCACTGCCGACTCTTCCGCGTCCTTCGCCGAAGCCAATCCAAATCGCCGCCTCCAAACGCGAGAGGGCAATCGATCTTTCTTGTTCTTCCTCTTTTCGGTACGACCCCTCGGTTGGATCTCTCGATCTCCCTTCGTCTTTCCAAATCTCAAAGATCCATTCTCTAGATTTTTTGCGAGCTGTTTTTCCAGGCAATGTTGGGAGTGGCTTCTTCGATACAGTGCTTTCGATCCAGTTATTTGTCTTTAGATTGTTTATGCCCGCTAACCAATTGGGTAACGAAACTAGGAATTCTTGATTAGGAAGGTTTCACCTCTTGAATCCTGCTGGTTTCTATGAACTAGACTATAAATGTCCATGTACTTGGATTAATGTCATCGCTACATAGTGTCGGTGAATACCTCAATGCTGAGTACTCAACATGGATTGTCATCTTGTGATTTGATTGGAGAAGATGTGGGTGATTATAATTGCAAAACGGGCCATAAAAGAGGAAGGGAGGCGGCATTTTTGTTTAGGTGGGCCGGGGATGGCAAAATAGGGAATCAGCTTATTCTAGTCAAAGTTTGCTTTAATATTTGTTTCCTCTTTTTGGATCTCGATTAAATGATGCTAAGATCACTATAGTATAAGCTTTTTCTGGAATGTGATAAGACTGATAAAATTGGATCCTGATAGATGCAACTATAGAGGGGAAACACAATCGTGAGTATATATAATGGAACCTGCAGCCAGAGGTAGGTCTTCTGTCATTGATCCTTTTAAAAGAGGTCTAATTCACCGACCAAGTTAGTTGGCCAAGATGGTGTCTTTTAAATGTATTCTGATTTTAGATTTTTCAAGATGCATCGCTGCATTATATGGGTTTTTCATTAGTCAGACCTGGTAAACTTGGTATGTCAGACCTGATAAGTTTTATACTCAATTGAATGCTAAGCAAGGGACCAAGTGTCAAACTAGGCCTATGCAGTATAAATTGAAAAATTTTCAGCTGATGCTTTGTTGGTTGAGGTAATATAAGAGAATTATGCATGTCGATAATATGGGCCACCTATATATTCTACATATGAAACATAGATCTTGATGGAAAATTGTGTTATATCTGCCATATGGTGCTCTGGTGGTCCAAAAAGATCATCGGAGCACCAACAAGTTAATGCTAGACCAGATAAATGTATGCATCTGGGTAAAGGATCAGTCACACATTTCTCTGATAAATCAACCCTGTGATTACATCACTTTTGTGAAATACTTATCTTGCTTCTTTCATTGCATATTGTTTGTAAAGGAAAATAAAACGGTGTATTAGGTGAACCAAGCCACTTGTCCAGAACAAGAAAGGAGATGACAAATTGTATAGTAATTCCAGTTAATTTCTCAAATAAACACTTGCTAATAATTTTATGAATTGGTGCTTAGGAGACTAGGAGTGGGGAAAGTGAAGTTTGTTATAAAGGAGAAGTGACATTAGGCAGTAGGCAACAGGTTAAGATTTTTTTTCCACTGGCTATTAATGGTTTTAGGTAAAAATTCGTCACAGTGGATGTTGCTGTATAACATAAAAAGAGGTCAGCGGATTAGAATGTGACAATCTAATTCACTAAACAAAGTGCTGCATTGTAATTTTTGACAGATGTTGGTTGATCGTTTAAATTTGCGGTGTCAGCTAGGTGTTTTTCTTTATTGTGGTGATGTTTTGAATTCAATCTATCTGATGAGTTGGTCAGACAAAGGGGTTAATATGGGTTCATTTCCTTGCACAGTGTGACTCTTACTAATTTAAGCATCATAATAGGATAAATACTAGAGTATGGACTTCAGGAGAAACATTTAGCAAATGATACATTGGTTATACCAGTTTTTAATTCAGGGAGCCAACTTAAATGCTCACTGTACGCATGCAGATGTTGTTCTCAGTAATATTCAGCCTATTTGTGCCCACATTTTACTCTATTTCTCTTAGTAATATATCCTTATAATTACGTTTTTCTTTTCTGGTTTTTGGGAGTTACAGGGAATTTAGTTTATTCTGATGGCTGCAACTGGTGAGCCGCTGTACCCAATAGCTGTGCTGATAGATGAATTAAAGAATGAAGATATTCAACTACGGCTAAACTCTATCCGGAAACTTTCTACTATTGCACGGGCACTTGGCGAGGAGAGGACCAGAAAAGAATTAATTCCATTTCTTAGTGAAAACAATGATGATGATGATGAAGTTCTTCTCGCAATGGCAGAAGAGTTGGGTGTGTTCATTCCATATGTTGGTGGTGTGGGCTATGCTCATGTTTTGCTTCCTCCACTAGAGACATTGTGTACTGTAGAGGAAACTTGTGTTAGAGACAAGGCTGTTGAGTCACTTTGTCGTATTGGAGCGCAAATGAAGGAAAGCGATTTGGTGGGTTGGTTTGCCCCTTTGGTAAAGGTAAGATAATTTAATTAACTTTTGTGAGAATACTGATTTTCTTCCTATATTTGATAAGTGCCTGCTCCCAATATCGCCTTTGATGTCAACTATTTTTCTAAGTGTGGTACCATATTCTTCTGTTGGCATATTTTCAGCATTCATGAGATGTTGTCAAGCAAGGAAAGCTCTTTCTTCATCAAATGTCTAGCAAGGATTTTCATTCCTTCTGTTTTTTGTTTTGGATCTATAGGATCATAGAAGTTGCAGAGAACTTGATACTAAAAGATTCATAAAACTGATATATACTACAGTTGTGCCTCTTTCGAGGAAATTCATTTTAGTGCTTGCTAGAATTTACAGATTTATTGGCAACTAGCTTATTGCTTAGAGAAGTCTGTTAAGATCCTCACTGAGATCATCTACGGTACTAATGAATATCTTTATATTGTGCAACCATTATCTACTTTTCACATAGTTTACAAGAACAACAACAATAATACACCGTAATGTCCAAGCTATATGGGTTGACCATATGGATCTTTTCCCATCATGGAGCTCTCCACAAGGTGGTATCTCTAGTTAAAAGACGAGCATAAAATCTTTCTACAAGGCATAAAATCTCATTTTATCCAGAGATTGTCATAGACATAATTTGATTTATGTTGTTGCTGTATCATATTTAAATGGTAAATAAAAGCTATAGCAACTTTAATGCTAAAAAGCACTCTTCAGTTGATAAAAATGCAGAGATAAAAAAGGTAAATTGGATATCTAACTTTAAGATTTGCTTGTGGATAACATATGCATGTGCTTAAACATCTTGGGCTGAATATATTTAAGATCATGTGAAGCACTTTGTCACTAAGCAACAGGGGTATTAAATAAACATGCCCACCATATTGTAGGATCTCATGCTAATGACAGATCCTGGTACTGCCAACTTATGCTTTGTGTAGATTTGGAAACTCCTAATTTTGTTTCACCAGTTTAATATGTTTGTATATCTTGTTTGGGTTGTGATGCTGTGCCTTCTATTTCCAGAGACTAGCAACTGGTGAGTGGTTTACTTCTCGGGTTTCCTCGTGTGGTCTCTTTCATATTGCTTACCCGAGTGCACCAGATCAGTTGAAGGTTGAACTAAGGTCCATATATGGTCAGCTGTGCCAAGATGACACGCCTATGGTGAGAAGAGCTGCTGCATCAAATTTAGGCAAATTTGCTGCTACTGTTGAACCAAGCCATTTGAAGACTGACATCATGTCAATGTTTGAGGATCTAACACAAGATGGTAATCTTTTCCGACCAATATATTCTATAATCTATTATCATTCTTCCATGAGGTCTATTTTTACCTGTCACTAGTTTCTACACCGAAGGACCTGCATTTTGTTGACTTTTATTGGCACTTGAAATGATTAGATGATGTAAGTTGGCTGCTTTGTCATCTTTATACTTTTTGTAGTGACAAAACATTCATAACAACAATTGTTTTTTCATTTGGGAATCATGATTGGATATCATTATTATCATTCATTCCTAAATCTCATGATTTGTCCTACAGTATGAAGTTTTATAAATTAACCCTCTTTCTTTTTCATAATTTTTCTCCTAGTCTTTATTCTGCTTCTAAAGAGCTACTCCCACTGAACTTTTATGATTCAGATCAAGATTCTGTGCGCCTGTTGGCTGTTGAGGGTTGTGCAGCACTTGGAAAATTGCTGGAATCCCAGGAATGCATTGCACATATCCTTCCAGTCATTGTCAATTTCTCACAGGTAAGCAAGCTGCATGCTACTTCTATAACAAGAAAATCTTCTGTTCATTGTAATTTTGTCATTGTAGTATATACACAGAGGTACAGAAAAAAAATCTATGCTTTTCTTTTTATGTATTCTGGTATATGATTTATGTGCCTAATTTTCTTGACCAGGATAAATCATGGCGTGTCCGCTATATGGTTGCAAATCAATTATATGAGCTTTGTGAGGCTGTTGGCCCTGAAGCTACCAGGTGATACCTTTGTTATAATGTATTAGTTTTCTGTTTCTTGATGTGGACTTCTGCTTAAAGTTAGTCTGTCAAGGTTAGCATAATGTTATAGTAATTATGATCAGTTTTCCTAGTCAAAACCCATCTCTAGCATTTAAGTCTGAAACTGTGGTTTTTCCTAAACTGCAATTTTTTCACAAACATTGAACTTATTGGAGATATTTTGTTACCTGACTAATTTTTCCTCCCCTTAAATAAGGATTGATCTTGTACCAGCATATGTTCGGCTTCTTCATGATAATGAGGCTGAAGTGCGCATAGCAGCTGCCGGGAAGGTGACAAAATTTTGTCAGATTTTAAGTCCAGAACTTGCAATTCAGCATATTATTCCATGTGTAAAGGTGCACTTTATTTACCTATTGGTTATAACTGACTGCTGCAATGAATCTCTTATATGTCTTATGTACTTCTTTCCCTGATATGAACTTTAATTTAACAATGTGATGTCCCCAGGAATTGTCATCAGATTCTTCACAGCATGTTCGCTCAGCTTTAGCTTCAGTAATTATGGGGATGGCACCGATCTTAGGAAAGGTATGGCAACAATGCGACCTTTATGGCTTGTTCTTTAACATACAACCATAAGCAGGATCTTTTAATTTCATATGTTTTGCAAGTTAGTAGATCATGATAGTGAGTTACTCCATAGCAGTTACAAACCTTGGAAATTGTTCTCTGGAGCTTGATTTTCCATGTGGTTTTCCACCAGCTATAATTTTTTCCACACAATAATATAGTTTTCTGACTTTATTTTTGCATTTTACAATTTTTTTTCTTACTTTGCTATAGATTGTGCTAAATTATTCTGTCTTAAATAGTGATTTGGTGTTGCGAATATCATTTTTGCTGTACTGTTGCTATAGCGTATGAGGGCAATGCAAATGTATGCCTTAGAAAGCATGATTTGTTTGTACCATAAATGATCACAACCATTAGAAATACGCTTACTTCAGAAGTTACGGTCGATTTACTTGTCACCTGTGTTTGCATATTAAAAAATATATATATTCTGTTACCATATTAGATTATTTCCTGCATTTATTTGTTTTTTAAGTGTTTTGATTTTTCTACAAGTTTTGCTGATGCTCTGTTTACTAGGTTGATGACCTTATTTATTGGATGGTCATGGAAAGTCATGAAGTTAGAAGTTATACATCGTCTGTTGGTTTTACATTATATTAGTTCTTTTGTTGTTTTTCTTGGTGTTAGTATTATTCATATATATGCTGGTCATGGAGTGTAAGGATGACCCAAATATTTGATTATTTCTACACCTGTACACCATTTATTTTGTAGCTCTTAAATTTCCAAATATCAGTCCTTTAAGTAGCTTCCTTTTAATTACTTTCTGTGTATGATACTTCAAGTCTTCAAGCATTGCATTATGCTTGAGTTCCTATGTTTCACAAGTGAATAATAAGGTTTTGTGTGTAGACATATATATGTAAATGTTCCAAGCATCTCAGCTAGTTCAAATATATGTATCTATTGGTACCATGTCTGACATCTGGTGTTGTATTATGTGTCTGATAGTACAGGATGAGGTTCATTCTCACCCTTATTGTGGCTTATTGGCAAGCTTACCGGTGCTTTATTTTCTCTGTAGGATGCAACTATTGAACAACTTCTTCCAATTTTTCTTTCCCTTTTAAAAGATGAGTTTCCAGATGTCCGGCTCAATATAATCAGCAAACTAGATCAAGTAAATCAGGTAAACTTTTCCGTGGTAATCTGTTTGCAAGTACATCCTCCTGCCATTGTTTATTTTTCACACAGTTTTATATGCCTTGGTTTCTTTATGTCAACCTATTTGTTTACTGTACATAGTACAACACTGCATTCTTCTGAGATATTTTTGTTAATATATACCACAAATCTCTTTTATGGTATTGGGGTAAAGAACTTGCATAGCCTTTGCTTTTCGATTTTACTTTAGTTGCCTTTTTGTGTTTTTCTTTTGATGTCGATGTGCAGCAAGACAAAAACAAATGCACAATTGTGCTTTTAGCTACTCTTCACAGGCCTACATGCATTGTTAGGTGCTTGTAATAATATTGATTTTTCCCAACTTAACTGATAAACAAGAGAGGTCAGATCTGATATGAACCAGGGCATCCTTTCTCATACCAATTTCTTTTTGCGTGCAAATTTCTGTTCATTGATGAATGGCCAGGGTCACTAAAATTCAGCATCAACCAAATACAGATCCATATCTGACAACATCAATTTTAGAATGAACGATGTGTTCAAATGGAGTTGCTTATTTTTTGAACAAATAACCATTTACTATGATAAAAGAGTCAAGGATTACCAATAAGCATGTTGATTCTAAAGTCCATGTCAGTACCGGTAGCACAGGTCACCATGGAGCATGTTGGTATCCTTTTAAAACATCATTTTTTCACAACCACTAAAGCTGATCAATAGTTGTTAAAGGATAAAGACACTTGTGACCATGTAATTTTACTTAATCGATTTTTTGAGGTTCTTGTTTATTACTATAAGGAGAACAAAAATTCTATTGCTTAAACATAAAAAAAAGTTGATTTCTTACTTATATTGATATATTGATGTGGTTACTCCTTTATACATTGGTGCAACTGACAAATGACATGATTTCTAGTCCCTATTGAAGCTATGGCACATAATTTATATAATGAGTGGCGTTGGCCAAATTTAAGCTGTGTAATATCACCAGATACTATTTCATTTTTGGGATTGTCCTAGAAATTGTGGTCAAATTGGTTTGCAGGTTATTGGAATTGATTTGCTGTCGCAATCTCTCTTACCTGCCATTGTTGAGCTTGCAGAGGATAGACATTGGCGAGTTCGGCTCGCCATAATTGAATATATCCCTTTGCTGGCAAGTCAATTAGGTGTTGGATTTTTTGATGATAAACTTGGTTCTCTTTGCATGCAATGGTTGGAAGATAAGGTATGCAAGTTTTATTTTATTAACTTACATTGAGACATAATCTATCTTATTGCAAACTCTTTCTTCATAGTGCAATGATTCTTTATCATTCTATACTATCTGCAAGGTAGATCTGACTAGAAAGGTATTATTTATGAATTGGTTTACATGAACTTTAATCATACTGCAGGTCTTCTCCATAAGAGAAGCAGCTGCTAACAACTTGAAACGCCTTGCAGAAGAGTTTGGCCCAGAATGGGCAATGCAGCACATAATTCCACAGGTTTGCTTTTGAAAGTCAGTTTATATACGAGGACTGCATGTGCCAGCCTACTGTGCAGTTTGGCATGGTTTGTTACTTATTTCATCAAACCAGTATTGTATGGCAATGTGCTTATGTGGCACTGGGCATATGAATTGCTTCTGATAATTGGCTGATATATTACAGCAGCCAAAAATGTTGGAAAATTAAAAGCTTCTGTTATATGATATAATTACTCCTTGATCTTGATGTAATCAAGGTTTTGTGCATCTACAATCATCCCCCTTGCTTATGCATTCCACCAATGCATCATTCCATTATAATTTTGCAAAGGTAAAAATCAATGGCCTTGTCAGGCATATTTGAGAATTTATACAGAAAGAGTCGCTTGCTGGTGATGCTCCACTATGCAAAAGACACCTAATTTTAAGATCTTTCTAAACAAGTCATACACAGCATATTGAATAAAAAAAAATGACTGAACAATAAAAAAAGCTACATTAGACCATGCTTCATTACTAGAATGTTACAGCACTAGCTTATCATTGTCTCCTGAGTGTTATGATACTTGATCTTTGTCCAACATAAACATTGTGATCTTGTCTGAGGCATGTCACCGACTAATGCAAAGTAATTGGTCTATGTTGGCCGCTAATGCAAATTTCAGAGGCTTTCAGCATTTGTAATTTATGAAATTGAAATTTTCTTATAATTTTTGTGGAGGAGACAGAGGTTCATCAGGTTCTGAAGCACTGTAAATCTGTGATTTGAAAAGCATGATTGTTTGCTTTGCAGGTGCTGGAGAAGATCAATAATCCACATTACTTGTATCGTATGACCATTCTACAAGCGATTTCTCTGCTGGCCCCTGTCATGGGTGCCGACATCACATGCCAAAAGCTATTGCCCGTAGTAATTTCTTTATCGAAGGACAGGTAAATTGGCAATTGCATTCGGTTCATTTATCATGTACAACCATCTAAGAATCTGTTGGGAAATTCCAATTGACAGGGTGCCCAACATCAAGTTCAATGTCGCAAAGGTTTTGCAGTCACTTGTACCCATCGTTGGCCAATCTGTGAGTAGTAGTAGATTCATGTGGTTCTATTATCTTAAAAGTCAATCTTCACTGTTCTGCTGCTGTCGTGATTTATTTGAGTTGTGCTCAAAATCCTTCTGCAGGGGGTGGAGGTAACAATTCGTCCGTGTCTGGTCGAGCTCAGTGAGGATCCAGATGTGGATGTCAGATACTTCGCAGGCCAAGCACTACAGGCGTGCGACCAGGTTATGGTATCAGGCTAGGATTGCATTTGATGCCTCCTGATACACCTGGATCTTTTATATCCACATCATTACCTGGCAACTTATTCTCTGTCTAGGTTCCCTTAGTTCTCAATTGTGACCATAGGAAAATTACTTCTATTATTTTTACCAGTCTCTGCTTTACTTGTTATAGATGGAGATTTTGTGTTTTGTTTTTTATTTTTCTTCAAGCAAGCTTCTTGTTAGTTTCTTGTTTCTGTTGAAAACGAATAAGCAAACCAGTCTATGATTGAAAATTTTGATGCCTTGTTTTATGCTTATGTACTATATAGTGCAGCATCCTAAATAAAAATGATTCTGATTGCTATACGTACGTCGAATTTTAACCCTCGTAGGGGCTGTCACCTCCTTTGAGGCCTTCACGGGGACCACACTAATCCACAAAAGTCATACATATTTGGTATGTGTTTTTAGGTAGTCGTCGGTGGGTGTCTCCATAGGATCATGTCTGGTGTTGCAGTTCTAAGTTGGTGAGTATCTGTGGGATCGATCATGTTTGGGTGGTGCAAGAATTGCAGAAGCTGTTTGGAATCGCAGCGGGCAGGCATGGTTGTCGGTGATGCATGCAGTCTTTGGAGACCTTCTCGAGTCCCGAAAGACCGACCATCTATTGCTGCGAGTAGAGCAACCTGCTTTGTTTCTTAGACCTCAGTCAATATACATTTTCTTATGACAAAAATAGTCGAACATCATCAAAGTCAGTCATTAAAAAGGACTCGGAAGACCTTTTGGGTGTGAGATGAGTGTAGCAAACCAAATCTTTCACACTCAAACTCCTCGAGGCTTTGGTACGCCATCCCTGTCCGGTGTTTGACGTTTTGCTTCAGAGGAAGTATTGCCAGAAGAAGTTACTCTGTCTACTACGTAACACATGAATCAAGAAGAAGAAGAAGAATACAAGTGCAGCACAAACTTCGTGGCTTCTGTTCTTTTTATCTTGGAAAGAGGGCACACAACGTGGAATCACCCACGGCATGCATATATTTAAGAAACATGTTAGAAGATAACACTGTCGGCATCGTTCTGTTCAAAGTCATAAAAGCATTCATCAGAGAGCATGTTAGAAAAATGATTGCCAGCCTGTTTTCACTTAGATTTCCTTTTCTTTATGAATTTAGTTTAGTCTTTCTTCGCATCTAACGAAAAAGGATAATTTTTATTGCAATCGATAAATTCATTTCTATTTAATAAGAAAAAAGGTCTCTGAATTCTAAACTCAAAGATGACAGAATGTAAGCCGTGGAAAGGCATCCGATGTCCTTTCACACGTGATATGACGAATGCGACATTTGAACTCAGAACTTTACGATATATTATTAAAGTTTTTACCAACTAAATTAATTGATATTTTCAATATATATATATATATATATATATATATATATATATATATATATATATATACTTCTATAATTGTCTGCTAATGCATAAGAAATAGTCGAAATGCTTTCATTGCTTGTATAGAATAACAATTCGTCTTTATTCATCATATCGGATTACTTATAAAATATATGTTCAATATGCAATAATTCAATGATCAATGGATCCATGACTTTGATCAATTCGGATCTGGTTCATTATGACATACCTTGTTTTAGTAAATCATAATGCACCATGATATTTATTATTAGAGAAAAAAAAAGAAAAGAAGAAAGAAATGTATCAAAACGAACAATAGACTCATATGTAGTACTAGTATGATCGCAACTAAGTTAAAATTATCGCCCGACACCTAAGTGCACATCACGGATAGACTTGGATAGAATGTGGGTTGTTTTTTTTTAATCCTTCTTAATTTGTCTCGGATGAATAGACATTAGATCGCACGGGAGTGATTTGACCTATCATAATGAAATTATCGTAACTTTCTTAAATGAACTCAAAATAATTATTATTATTATCCCAATATGAAAGGTCCTCTTCGATCACTACATGATTAATAATAAAATTATCATCATAAATTTCAGACCAAAAAATCATTATTTCGATCGTCTATGGTATTATTTTCTTTCACTCGATGGAATAAAAGTAGGGTAAGGACTTTCGAGGGACGATAAAGAATGAGCTAGCCACTACATCGCGTAACATTCAGGTTAAAAGGAAAAAAAATATATATATATGTAACAAATTAAATTGTAATGTTAGGTTTTAAAATGATTTATCTCAATCAAGCATATCGAACAAAACCTTGTTAATATACAACTTATTTA
This sequence comes from Musa acuminata AAA Group, assembly GCF_036884655.1. Taxonomy (NCBI): domain Eukaryota; kingdom Viridiplantae; phylum Streptophyta; class Magnoliopsida; order Zingiberales; family Musaceae; genus Musa; species Musa acuminata. The sequence goes on along the minus strand of NC_088334.1, from coordinate 46,579,657 downwards.
GATTGTTTGGAAGGAAGGTGAAGTGTCAACTACAAACGTGAGAATCTCCTCCATTTGTTCTTCCTAACGTTCATATAAAAACAAACCTATACTAAAGAAAATTCTGATATTTTAATCATCATCCCACTGATTGATCACTCGGAAAAGATAAATGTGCACACCTACTAATCCACAAGTTGATGCGGATGCATTATCATATGATGCAAGATAAAGTGTATGCATCATTACACATACACCTAAATCTTTAATATATTATATGAATACTCTTCTCGTATGATAATAGATCAAGTGAAAAATATATGATGCTACAACCTTCCACCCCTGCATTTATTAGGGTTGGTAAGGCCACTTGTTAGGGAGCTGCCAATTAGTCATGTTTCCTCCGCCTTGTCATACCATTGCTTCTCACTAGCAAATAAAGGACAGCCACAGCCATCGACCATTTCTACATGGAGGAAATCTGTCATCGACCAATAATACCTCCATCTCATCCTCACTGGACTGCAGCCGCAATCAAGTGCATGTCTAATTTCTAATTCTCTCATACCATACCCTCACCCTTGCATCTTGTTGGCATGCAACATGAAACACAAGTGGTTAGGTGTAATAGAGTTGGATGCCACAAGAAGAAGCGGAGATCATGACAATGACGATGGAGGTGAAGTCTATCAGGATCGAATCGAGGGGGACAAGACAACAGCACCCGAAGAAATCCGTGGCCCGAGAGATGTGGTTGATGGTGATGATGATGATGGCAATCAACAAGGAACGTTGATCTCCGTTGGAACATCATTGTAATATATCGACTCATGCCGACATAAATACTGACATGTGGGGATTATATATATATATATATATATATATATATATATATATATATATATATATATATATATATATATATATATATATATATATATATATATATATATAGCAAGTTAGAATTACGCTGTCAAATAGATATAAGAAAAGAGGAGGGAGGCGCAATGGAAGAATAGATCAGAGGCGGCGGGGGGATGGGGACGGCTGACCGAACAGCCACTCCAATCAGCGGACAATGAACGGCTATGCGGTGTCCGCCACCGTCACGCAACAGAAACGGACGAACGAATAATACGGCGCCTCCCCGTCTCGCCACGAGAAGCCTCGTCGGTGGACGCAGCGGCAACTCCTTTTCCTTAACCTTTGCCTGCACCGCAAACGTGGCGAGACTGCCAACGACAGTTCATGACAGCCTGGCGCCCGTTTCATTCGCCCTTGTACTTGTGCCCCTCCGCTTTTCCTTTAACCACGCTTCTGACACTGCCCACATCGTGGCATTGCTTGTAGATAAATGCAATGCCGAGGGCATTTATACCCCCACCGTGGCTATCTCCACCGCTACTTTAGACCTTTATCGCCCTACTCCTTCCTTCCTCATCGCTGTCTCTCTCCCCACTCCTCACTGTTCCGCCACTAGCATTCGCAATGCGGCGAGTTTTTCCTCTTCTCGCCGCTTCGCTTCTCCTGTTGTTGGCGGCCGCCAGCGCCCCGGTGGCGCAAGGCTACAACATAACCAAGATTCTGGCGGCCAACCCTGAGTTCTCCACCTTCAACCACTACCTTACCGTCACCCACCTGGCGTCCGAGATCAACCGCCGCCTCACCATCACCGTGCTTGCGGTCGACAATTCTGGCATGGCCGACCTCCTCGCCAAGCACCTCTCCGTCCTCACAATCCGCAACGTCCTCGCCCTCCACATCCTCACTGACTATTACGGCGCCAAGAAACTCCACCAGCTCACTGGCGGCTCCACCCTGGCCTCTTCCGTCTTCCAGTCCTCCGGCCACGCCCCCGGAACCACCGGCTACATCAACATTACCGACCACCGCGCCGGCAAGGTCACCTTTGCCGCCGAGGACTCCGGTGGCGCCCCTCCGGTCTCCTTCGTCAAGGCCGTGAAGGAGATGCCCTACAACATTTCCGTGCTGCAGGTGAGCACCATTCTTAGCTCCCCCGAGGCGGAGGCCCCCGTGGCGGCCCCCGCCCCTGTCAACCTCACCGCGCTCATGGCTAAGAAGGGCTGCAAGGCCTTCGCCGACCTGCTGCTCGCCCGCCCGGACGTCCTCCAGATCTTCCAGGACAACCTCGACAGCGGGCTCACCGTCTTCTGCCCCGACGACGCTGCCGTCAAGGCGTTCGCTCCCAAGTACAAGAACCTCACCGCCGACGGCAAGGCCTCCCTCCTCCTCTACCACGGCATGCCGGTGTACTACTCCCCGCAGCTCCTCAAGGCCAACAACGGCGTCGTCAACACCCTCGCCACCGACGGCTCCAACAAGAACTTCAACTACACCGTGCAGACCGACGGCACGGACATCACGCTGAAGACCCGCATCGTCACTGCCACCATCACCTCTACTCTCATCGATCAGGACCCCGACGCCGTCTACGCCATCGACAAGGTGCTCCAGCCCCGGGAGCTATTCAAGCTCGCTGAGGTCGTCGACGCCCCCTCCCCGGCCCCCGCCGGATCCAAGAAGGCGAAGCACGCGTCGCCGCCCGCCCCTGCCGGTCCCGAGGAAGCCCCCGCGGATCAGGCGGCGGCTGACAACGCCGCCTTCAGGGCCGGCTCTGCAGGACGGTGGCTCGTCACAGCCGCAGCTTCTCTGGCGGCGGCGGTCATAGTCGTCGTCTAGTGAACGAAGCTCTCTCTCTCTCTCTCTCTCTTTCAGTCCGTTACAGTTGTTTTGCATTTCTTCCGTTTCTGTTGTAATTTGATGATTCGTGAGCGGGTAATAATTAAGGAGTGAGATGTATATTCGATCACATATTCCACGGAGTCTCTGTCTCTCTCTCTTTCTCTTTGGTGGGGAAATATACGCTGTAAGATGTGTGCTTTGAGTGATGATTTCACTAGTCTCTTAGACTGCAGCACAATCAAAATTTTGAGACCACATCACATGGTTTATATTCTTCTTGTCTTCCATCTTATATTAATAATAAAGGAGAAATGCACTTTAATTATATCCCCCACCCACGCAAAAGTAAAAAAATTGAGTGGATGCTCGATGCCAGCTGTAGCTGAGCTGTGCTGTGAGAGACACATGACAAAGAGATGAGGAGGGCACGTGGTGTGCTCGTCGAACCTCACACAACTCCATGGTAACATTTCCGTAGCCTAACGAGAATACAAATGGAAGTCACCATCCAATCGGACATGACGAAGAGATGAGTTTGCGTCGTTGCCGGTGATTGCACATTATTATTCTCCACCAACGCAGCTCCTATCTTTTCTCAAAGAATTCTCTCCCTTCTTTCGACGACCGCACTCAGTCTCGGACGGTCAGTTCTGCTGCGTTTGGTGGCGTCCACTGTGCCAACAAGACAGACAAATAATAGAAGATGAGATGGTACGCAGAAGACAACACAGCTGTTGCGTTGGCGGTTTCTCCGCCGCGGAACAAAAGTTAAACAGACTCCTCTCTTGGAGTGAGTGATCTTTGTAGATATTATTATAATTATTAATTGACTAAAGTACTAATGGTTTATGTAAAAAGAGGGCAATTTGGGTAAATAAATATTGTGAAGGCACCAAATAGTGGGGGTTGAAAGTGACTGCATATGACATTTCTTTTTTCCTACAGTTTTTGAACTTTTAACGTGAAACTAAATATGAGAGTATTAACACAACACTTATGATTATTTTTCTGTTAAATGGTGGTATCTTTTTTCTGATTTGTTCCGTAGCCTTTTTATCTCCTCTTGTTGTCATATTGCTGGTGGCTTAGCTTTTGTGAATATGACACACTCTCTCTACGCTTTTCATCTTTGTTAGGTGTAGTCTAGTTGGTATTAATATTTGCATTCTTGCATCATGTTGTGGTTATTGGAATTGAGAGATAATTATGGGCAAAGATTGTTATTTTGGATACGTACTAATGTTTCGAAGAAGAGAAGAAAGTGACAAAAGGTTCATGTTAAACTTAATTAGTCTTTCTCATCACGTCTTAAAAATCTATCATGATATCAGAGTGATCGTGCCTTGAGCAAGACTTCTTTTTCCTTACTGTCCAACGATAGTAATCCGAAAGCTTTCGCTCGACTCCTGATCTATGCATAGTCGAAGACGTCCACCTAGACTATTTCTCAAGTGGTCGAGTCTCGTCTCGTCTCGTTAGGGCACTTAGGTAGGTGCTCGAGAGCATAGTGACTTTAACAGTATCCCATTAAGAAAGAATAAAAATCAAAACATAAAATTTTTAAAATAAACCCCAATTCAAGCTTTTTTTTATATATATACTTTCATATAATCATCCAAGAAAAAAGTAAGAAGAACTAAAATGTTTTATCACATATTTCCACCTATACTTAAAGATATATATGTAATATTTATAAAATATTTAAATATTTAAATATAAAATATTTAATAAAAAATATTTTTTTAAAAAAATTAAAGATTAATAAAAAAACATAATATCACTTTTAAGTGTTATTTTCCATTAAAAAAATTAAAGTTTTCACTATATGAGATCATACTATTGTACATTCTCTCATATATATATATATATATATATATATATATATATATATACATATAAATATGTGAAAAAATTTCTGTTACTTTTTTTTTCTCTCACTTATTAGTGTTCTTTCGCATCCTTCCCTATGAAAATGGAAAGCTACTCGAGAGACATTATAGCATATTCAGATATGCTAATTTTTATACAATTTACAAGATATTTTAACTATTTTTATACAACTTAAATTTCTTATCCTCCTAACAATACTAACTCTAAAAACAATCCAAAAGATACTCCAACCATCCATTAAAATGATCTTTCCACAATCATATATTAGGTTTTCGTGCACAGAAAAAAAGTCCAAAAAACAAAAAAATTCAAGCAGGAAGACAGTGGAAAAGATTACAACTTTGAGAGCTAAAATAAACATAATTAAAAATCATTGCAGCTACGGAAATTGAGAATTTATTCTCTATAGACTCGAGATTAACCCATCTAGTGATACTCAACTTGCAAAGAGAAAATAATTACCATTCTTGTTTTTATAGTTTAACTTCTAATCTTAGTCCTAAATCCTAATCTTAGGCGCTATTGACTTAATGATAATTAAACCAAGAGGATTAGAGTCATAATCATTATAAGAAGAGGATTAAGGGCATCTTATAAATAGTTAGGGACTATAATATATGTACCAAACCACAAAATAAAAAGAGAGAAAAGACAACTTACCGTTCAAGACTCTGCCGCCTTCTTTCTTGAGAATCTTTGCCGGAAATACTCTTGTCCCCCGGAATAAGCCACAATGCACCGGAGGGAAAGTACCGCCAACGGTGACGACCAACCGCATGGCGATGACTTCCAGCGGAGCGAAGAAGCCGTACGTCCCCGCGACGGCAATGAGAGGCGGGTCGACCCCTCCACGCCACCGCCATCCCTTACGTCTCCGCACGAGCAGTCCCGTTCGGAGTACGACGAACATTACGGCGACCTCAGCATCGGCGAGGACTTCGACCGGAGCGAAGAAGCCGTGGGTATCCGGGACGGAAATGTGAGGCGGACCGACCCCTCCACGGTGCCGCCGACGCCGCCTCCGGGAAATGAGCGTTTGGGTTCCGCAAGCCGAGGTGCTGGTAGCGCCGGAGGTAGTTAAGAAACCGGAGGGCTTCTTGATGAAGGCCGCGAACAATCCGGCGATACGTCTCTGTTAGTCGGCGAACTCCATTGGTGGACCACCGATGCCGATCTAGAGGCGGAGCTCTGCAAGTATGGGCGTGTGAAGGAAATAAAATTCGATGTGTGGGACAACGGGAAATCGAATGGCATGTGCATCGTCGATTTCTACGACCCCATGGCCGCGGCTGCCTGCAGGGATGGCATGAACGGGCACGTTTTTAACGACCGACCGTGCGTCGTTGAGTGGGCGCCGCCGCCTATAGTTCCCCGGACGTTGGCATTGCCGGCACAACCACGAGGGAGCGGAGGAGGAGATGGGTCGATGCTTCCCTGTCCCCGAGTTGCGGCGGCTCCTCCTCCTCCTCCTCCTCGTCCCGCCGCGGCTCCTCCTCCACCTGCGGCGGCTCCTGTGAACCTGGTTTTCTTTGGAACTCCCCCTCCTCCTGTGAACCTGGCTTCGATGCTTCCATGTCTCCTAGTTACGGCTCCTCCTCCATCTCCCCGACTTGCGGCTCCTCTTCCTCCTCCTCCTTCTATGAACCAGGCTTCCTTTGGGTCGATGCTTCCATGTTCCCCAGTTGTGGCTCTTCCTCCTCCTGTGAATCCGTCTTTCTTTGGATCGATGCTTCAATGTCCCCCAGTCTCGGCTGCTCCTCTTCTTTCTCCTATTGTGAACCCGGCTGCTACATGTCCCCCAGTTTGGGCTGCTCCTCTTTCTCCTACTGTGAACCCGGCATTCTTTGGATCGATGCTTCAATGGCCCCAAGTTTCGTCTGCGGCTACTGTGAACCCGGCTGCTACATGTCCCCCAGTTTGGGCTGCTCCTCTTTCTCCTACTGTGAACCCGGCATTCTTTGGATCGATGCTTCAATGGCCCCAAGTTTCGTCTGCTCCATGTCCCCCAGTTTTGGCCGCTGCTCGTTCTCATCCTACTGTGAACCCGGCTGCTACATGTCCCCCAGTTTGGGCTGCTCCTCTTTCTCCTACTGTGAACCCGGCATTCTTTGGATCGATGCTTCAATGTCCCCCAGTTTCGTCTGCGGCTCCTCTTTCCCCTCCTACTGTGAACCCGGCTGCTCCGTGTCCCCCAGTTTCGGCCGCTGCTCGTTCTCCTCCGACTGTGAACCCGGCTGCTACATGTCCCCCAGTTTGGGCTGCTCCTCTTTCTCCTACTGTGAACCCGGCATTCTTTGGATCGATGCTTCAATGGCCCTCAGTTTCGTCTGCGGCTCCTCTTTCCCCTCCTACTGTGAACCCGGCTGCTCCATGCCCCCCGGTTTCGGCTGCTCCTCTTACTGTGAACCCGGGTTTCTTTGTATCGATGCTTCCTACTGTGAACCCGGCTTTCCTCGGGTCGGAAACGACGTCTGCTGGAGCGGCTGAGATGTGGCCAAATCCTGGAATTGGGGCGCGGTGGGGAGTTGAAGAGCAGCCGAGCAAAGGGGAAGATTCTGTGCAACAGGGAGAAGCGAGCAACGAGAAGAAGGATAGGGCGAAGCCGGAAACAGATCGGGAGACACAGCGTGATACAGAAACGGGGCAGAGCAGGAGCCGGGAAGTGGAGAGGGACGAAACGCCGCGGGAGAGACGTAGGGAGGAGAGCGACGGGGGAAGGCGAGAAGATGCCCGAAAGGGATCGGCACGGCGCTGGGTACAGGCATGCCGACCGTCACAGTCATCGGGTTGGTCTGCAGCAGGGAGAAGGTAGCCATGGGAAGAAGGATGACGAGAAGAAGCCCGAAAGCGATCGGGAACCCTCTCACCCTCAGCAAAGTGAGACAATCCTTCCACCGGAAAAACTAGTTAAGCTACAATAAATACTTTTATTACTTTATGCACATGTCATATTTATTCCACTATAATTTAGTGTAGTACATATAGACGCTCTTTTATTTGGTAATTTTAAGAGACATTTGAGTTGAATATATTGTGTACATTTGCAGGATTGGTCAGACGGACATGACGGAGTGGAGATGGTGATCCTGAAACACACTAGTTTTGCTGTTATAACACTGTACAGACTGAGGTTAATAACATACTGGAAAATTACTGGAAGATTGCGAAGACATTACCCCTCTTTCTTATCCCTCTATCTTGGCCAGCTAGCATTTCACTTCATTCCATGGTACTGATGACATCGAGTTTCACCACAATTGGCTAATTTACAGCTTCGGCAAACATATCACGAAGAAAAAAATGAAACCCCTTGTCGTGTCTTGATGAGTGCAATTCATGTAACATCTCATTAATCCCACATCAGAAGTGGACAATGTGTATGATTAGCTTATAAGAACCTGATGAGTGTACTATGTTAACTTCCGCTTAAGCATTTTGATCCGCGATTGAAGGACCAAAATGGAGTTATTGGTCAGTTGGCTCATCAGACTCGGGTCATGACATTTGGTATCAGAGCCGACCTAGCATTTGGACAGGATGAGAGGACTCGAGTAGGAAAGGACTACCCGTGAATGGAGTCAGAGAACTCATCACGACGTGGAGCCACCACTGAGTTAATCCTCACATGCACTATGCTAGGATTCGATCTGAAATATGTCGGGCCGAGGACGTCAGCTAATTGAGTTAGGGATAATGTAACATCCCATTAGCCCCACATCGGAAGTGGACAATGTGTATGATTAACTTATAAGGGTCTGATGAGTGTACTACGTTAACTCCCGCTTAAACATTTTGGACTCGGGTCGTAACAATTCACACCCACAGACTTCCACCTCCGACAAAAGATTCATGGTGAAGGCCACAAGAACTCAGACATGTCATTATAAAACTCTTCAAGGAATATGCAAATACCAAAAAAGAACAAAGAGGCTCTTAGAGCATCACCGGCATAGCTGGTATCGACCTTTCACCTCTTTCCAGCTTGTTCAGACTCCCCAGTTTTGCTCTCTCAGCACAGTTGACCGGACAATGTAATCCTACAATGAGATGAGGAACTAGTGATTAAACACCCAAGCATGTTTCTTTTAGCAACATTTGACATGATAGAAAGTGTCAAGACTTTAACAATTTATCACAAAGTTCTAGGCTCGAATCCTACTTACATCACTTACTTTTCGACCTTTTACACAAAACTTAACATGGTAGGTCCAATATGAAACTAATTAGACCAGAAACCTAACATATCTCAACTAAATTTAGGGAAAGCAACAATGTCCAGGAGAAACGGGTGGGGTTGAACAAGAAAAGCTTAGGTTCCATCTTGTTATCTCCGTGTCTCTAAATGAGAGGTAACAACACCAAGAGCACAAGTAACAATGATATCTCAGATAATTCTCCAGGAAGCTAACAATGCAGTAAAATACATGACTGTAATTATTGTCTTGTTATATCTATCAATAATAATACTTGCAGTATGATACTAAATATTGATTAACAAATTATAGTGAGAAACTAAAATATATCACGTCAATCAGTTTAGGTTTTCAGGCCATAAACATTATGATGCAATTAACTGATCTTACATGAGTCTACGATCATGGTGGATGAACACAAAGAGGTCAGAGGAAATTCCAACGAACCAGGAGTTCTTCAGGAGTAACTTGCAAGGAGTCATCGTGCAAAAGAATCAACACACAAGAGGTATCCTTCCAATTTTCTTGGATAACTTGTCAGACATGTCATCTCCTGTGCTACCTTGAAGCTGACTAAGCAATTTTCTGCCACCTGATTGCCAGATAGGATCTTTCATCACGGTGATCAATGGTGGATGGAAAAAAAGTGAGGTTCCAGACATTTAAGCGGACTTAGGAGTGCTCTAAAGCCAATTTGTTATCACGAGGAGTCTTGGTGTAAAATAGTCAAACCATTTCCCTTCAAAATAATAAATGAAGTTAATTATTTAATGAACATAAGCCAATTATTCATCTAACACAAGCCAATTATTCTGTATGATATTATTCATCCAAAGTCAACAATTATAATCCATTAAAAATATGAAAAATAATTTCCATATAGAACACGTAAATCTGTGGTGCATTTGCCCAGTAGCATTGAATACCATGGAAAATTAGAAGAGAGTCACATATATGCACGTTCAGCATATTTCATGATCGTGTTCTCTAATTCAGTTTCCAGACAAATGACAAAGAACAAGTAGATTAATACATACCTTTGTGTTCAGCATGTTAGTACCGGTAGGTCTTCTGATTGCACGTCTACTGAGGCTGATTTGCACAGAAATGCTGGCTTCAGACTGATCTAATCCCATACTAGCTACTACTTGTGAAATTATGGTCAGAAACCTGTTTGCAGGTAACACATAAGGAGCTAATTCCACATTTAGGAACAAGATATAATCTACCCACGAAGAAGGCCTTGACAACAACCAAAATTGACTTTAGCTTTCTCAAAAAAGTCAAGCCAGATATGATCTGGGGAGCATTAACTTGAAGATCCAAAATAACTAAATGCAAATTTACATGACCAATGCACCTTGGCAGGAAATTGTGAGGGGTTCCCAGACAAGAACAGGACATTCGTCTTGTATGCACTTACATAGGTCAATAAGAAAAGATGACGCTAACTTAACATGTAAATTGGCAATCACATTTTAAAAAAATCAGAAAAAGATGACGCTAACTTCAATCACCCAAATCATCACCCTACAACAACAGAGAACAAAAGCGACAAAATGATCAAAGGATCCATAGGCCTCTCAACGTTTATCAACCTGTTTACAGTCGGAATGCCTGAGGCCCTTGCCAAGTAATTTTCATGCAGAACTGAAGGTGGCATTCAAAATACCAATAGCTCCGGCCACTGGGTCAATCCATAGCTGTATCTAAGACTAGCATTTAAACTCTAAACTTATCCAGACATACAATTTACAATTACTCATGTGTATGTCTCTGATTCTCAGTCACTTGTTCAGACATATCCCGATTCTACGTCTCGGCTTATGTTACAGTCACTTCTTCAAACCAAGGGGGGAACAAGGTCTACTTCCATCAATGCCATCTATGTCAGAGATCACAGGTAATTTATTGTGCCCCCTCCCCCCCCCCCCCTCTGTCTCTAAAACTTACATACAACTGCACAATCACCTGGAGATGCTATTGGTAGGAAAGACACTAAAGGCTAAATCGTCAGGTAGTAAAAAGTTTCTCCTCTCTCTGATTGAAATGCTGATGGATTATTCTCTTTCACACCTTTTGTTGGAATTGTGAAGCTCAAGTTTCTGAAATCACATGCTTCGTCAACCTTTGCCAATTATGTCGGGCAAGGTGAGGTGAGGCCTGAGCGCCTCGCAAACCCCCTTGAAGCGCTGCTCCGGCGCTCGCCTGAGCCCAGGCGTTGGGCGCCTCGAGCGTTCGATTGGACTTGATAAGTTGGTTCAATGGAACCAACTAACGCTGTGACCTGACAGCCCCAACCCGACCCACTGAAAGAAAGCAGAGGTGAAAATGAAACCCTACCTTCGTTCGCTCCGCCCACCGCCGTCGTTCGTTCCGTCCGATGTTACAGCTCCGTTTGTCGCCGTCGACAACGTCATCTGCTACTGTAGTTTCATCCGTTAGCAGCTGCAGTTTAGTCCGCCGCCCTCTCCTTCCCCCATCTTCCCTCTTTAGAACCGTTTAGCAGAATAGATTTGAGCCGTGAATAGACTATTTATGTCTCAAGCAAACCTCTTTGAGATGATCCCAGAGATCTCCCAGGCTCGTCTTCGTCCCCGCTAGATCTTGACGCCGACTCCATTTAATCGCCTTCCTCCTCTATCGATAAGTAATTTAGCGAAGTAGGTACATTCCATACACGGAAGAGTTACATATCGACGAGGAGGATGATGACGTAACTATGTGATGTATTTGGTATAGGAAGTATATCAATATAACAACTTTTTCCAGCTAAGATACTACTTAGATACACATTACCTTTTATCCAAATACTTTATCGGTAGCATTCGTTTACCACTCAATCACTCTGATCTATATTTTCTGGTCTATTTATAGAAAATAAGAATATTATATTATATGCATAAAAGAAAGATAAAAATTAACAAGTCTTTTTAACTTTTTAGATTATATCTATTTTATTCTAAAAAAATTAAAACTTTTTATTCATAAGATTAAGTTTAATTTTAACCGTGTCTATTTAATTTTGATCCTTCGATGCTCAAAAATAAGAAGGATAATTCAAGTAGCAATAGCGAAGAAAAAGACAATAAACTGAACTTTTATTAGCTACTTATGATTAAAAATATTTTAATAATTATTATTGATACGAAGAATATTTTCTATTTCGATTGATGCAGAATTTCACAACAGTATCATATTATTACAGTAGCTCAAACGAAAAAAAGATCCACTACATTCTAATGTTCTTATGTGCTTTCTCGATAGACTGCTTGAAGACTTATTAGCTGAGAATGAAAAACTAAATCTCTGGTTCATATCACCATAAGTTCACAAACCTTCTCTTCTCTGATCAAAGGTCAAAAAGGTTATATATAATTAGTGTGATACACTTTGTCAACCATCTAAAACACAATATGTTACAGCAAAAAGAAAACGTTCTTTGTCATTAGTATTACCACTGGTGAACAAGAGACGGCCCAAAGGCTCCAAACAAGCATCAATTTTAATGACTGATTCAGAAAGGAAAAAATATGATTACTTAAACTTGCAAATCAAAGTTTAAGTAGGAAGATTATGATGTGCAGATTGTACCTTCTTTTCAAGTAAAGAAACATATTTATCAAGCATTGATACAACAGCTTCAAATTCAGTAAGTTGCTGGTCTATCTTCTCAATTTGCTGGACATACTCTTCAAATCCATGATTTTTCTCACATAGTTGCTCAACAAAGACTCTCAGGCCAGCTGCAACATCTCCATATCCATTGTATTCCTCAGCTACTCTCTGGTTCATTTTTTCCAGAAGCAATAGTTGATTATTTGTTCCCTGAAATGGAAAAAATCTTCATTATAATGAGAAAATTGTGGTTGTTCCCACAGAAGTATCAGATGGATAGAAATTTATTTATAATAGAAGTTCATAGGCAGAAAAAGATGAAATGGGATCATGCTTGCATCATCTAGCATACACACATTTTTTAGGCAGGAAACATATGGATCATTTACAAAACAAATTCGTCATGAATCAACAACAAGGTCGTAAAGTGCTAACAAATTCATCATGAATCAACAACAACATCAGTTAAGAGTCTAGTTTCTATTAAAATCTTTTTTCATGTCCCTCTACCTCTCCTCATACCACTATAATAATTATTCTACCTCTTCTTACTGTAGATATCTTGAGCATATATCAATACCATAAAGGATTCTTCCTCATTTTACCCTCTATCATAATTTATCATGAATCATGAACATAAATTTCTTTCCCTGTTTGGTGGATAAAGGAAAAGTAAGCAATTATAATGCCTAGCGTGTTGACTCATTTTTTAGAACATATTCCACTAGGAGTATATGAGTGAAAAAATGTTGCTCCATTAACTGAATGAACACATATGGGACACTGCAGCTTCTTGTTGTTGTTGTTGTTGATATATAGAATGACACGAGAATTGCATTTAGGCAAACTGTAATAGAAGATAATAATAACATTTTTTTTTAACAATCTACTGGATAGTTCTTTTGCATCACACACATGCAAACATCTTAGAGGTGCTTCCTAAATTTACAATGGAATATAGCTAGAAAAGGAACCTGTGTTTCCAGTACCAAAATGCTTAATATCAGGACATTCTTCAAAATTTTCCTACTAAATTTAGAAATTAAGATCCATTTAATACAATTTAAGATTCAAGTCCAAATCAGATATTGTAAACAGAAGGGAAAATACTCAGAAATGCTTGGTTTCCCCAGTGTCATCAGTTCAATAATCATAACTGTAGCCAATGCATGAGCAAGGCCCTCTTGGTCAGTTCAACTTTATTGTAGATAGAATGGGGCTTTCCCTTGTAAAAATAAAGCAATTAATTAATCATGAATGTGATAGCATTTGATGCTACTCTGCCATCATACACATCATTAAGTGCCAATACTGGCAACTCAGGCGACGTTGTCATTGATCTTCTGCATTCACAAATGATATGAATAACATACCTAATCATAAAAAGAGAAGAGTAGAAAGCGCTACAAGAAAAATTATGTTCTAACACATAGCTAAAGAAAAAGGAGGAGCCCATAGGTCTTTCAAATCCCAACTAGTTTATGTCCGAATTAATCCTTCACATCGCTTACCCTATTGAGGGTTATTTCCTGCTAAACAGAGACAGTTGGCACTATTGTGTTGATTGCCAATATCTCGTATGCTATCTCTGATGTTACTCTCGAGAGGTGTTACCTCCATCTTGCATTAATGCAGCCTACCTCTCTTCTGTAATTTCTAAAAAGTATGCTATTGTTGGCTCTAATAGTGCTTCTTTTTTTTTGTATATTCCATTACATCAAATGGCATACATGACGCTTACACGTAGATTCAAACTTGAGACCTATCACTAATGCAACAATGCACTAACAAACTCAGATATCTCAACCGAGACAATAGCGCTTATTGTTAACATAAGGTTATTTCATATGAACTACATTCAGACCGAATGGGCTAGGCCTTTTGCCACAAGATGCAGAATAAGTACACCACTATTGTATGGTTGTCCAAAATAATGATAAGTTTATTTTACTCTTTGTGGAAGTTAACTAAACATGTCAACTAGGTGCCAATTCAGGAATGGTGTGACAACCAAATGTCTTCACTCACAAGAATTTCTTTCAGCCACGGAGAGAAGAGGAACAATGTTAAAGCATGACTGACGAGAACAGATAACTGAACTATAATGATGGAAGTTAATAATCTTTCTAAAGAGTAATCATCATAAAGGTAATAAAAAGAAACAAATTAAGGTGAGAGCATGATTTGAGGATCAACAGTTTTGGTCTGCAAGCAATTAAAAAACTGTACATAGTTTGATCTGAAGATATTTTTGTTTGAACTCTTTCATAGTCGATGCGAGTTCTTACCAATTTTGATAGAAATGACTCTGCAGAATAAATGACAACAATCCAAGAGACTCTGCAGAAGAACCTCTAAATCCTGAAGACGAGTCCGAACGAAGCAATTTTGATAGAAATAAATGACAACAATCCACAATTTTCAATAAAATTAGGTAACTACTTGTCACAAGATACCAACATATGAAATCACGGAAACGAATCGAAGAGAAGATTCAATGGTGGACCTCGAGTTCGCCTTTGATCATGGCGGATATACTGGTGAAGAGATCGGCCAAGGATTCCGCAAGCTCGTGTCTCCCCGCCTCCCTCTTCTTCTCCTCCTCCGCCATCACCGCCTCCCTCTTCTTCTCCGCCTCCGCCATCAACGCCCTCCCTTCGATCGACTCCAGAAATCCCTATGCGTCGTCCGGTTCGGGGGAGGCCAAACTAGACCCAATAACCGGTGTTATTTCCGGTTCGGTTCAGGATAGCCGGTCCGGACCCGAAACCATCGGCCATAAGAGTATCGAGTCTTCTCGTATACGTATTTTTGTACAAGTGTCAAAGTGACGTACATACGTCCGTGCTTTTGTGTAAGTACACGAAGGATCAGTAAGAACTGTTCCCAGTAAACATGTAATGGCTGAGCCACTCTATTTGAAATATTTATGCAATTTCATTATTCCAATAAACAATTGCTTTCATTATGCAATTTCATTCGATAAATTTTATATTTAAAATATTAATTCATCCAATTGAGGATTTAAAACATCACCTGTCAATCTTTTTTACATAAAAAAACATTGGTATATATTTACCTTTGCCAAAAGAAAAAAAAAAGATTTATTTATTTCTCAGTGTCTATTGGCTTCAACAGGTACAGAACTGAATCCACCAAGAGGTACTCGTGAATGCTTGACAAATGCTTAAAAGAACATACCACAAGGAATTTTCACAAACACCAGAATTAACGATGTATCTTGAAATTACAACATCACTTACCGGCTTTCAACGAATATATTGTCTATCTTATGGCATAGAAAACAACTAACAGTAAGTTACAAAGAACAATCCTTTAACATTTTTTTTTCGTATTTAAGATGAGAATTTCAATATGAGCTTGTCGACATGAATGATTATATCATCGATGTTCGGCCGCATTGCAGGTTGGGGCTGTAACATCCAGAGCACAAACTGGTGGAGGTTCTCAGGATAAGGAGGGTTGTGTCCAGATGGCCATTTAATCTGTGCATTCATGACAGCTAACTGTAAGCTTCCTCCGGATTCACCGAGTGCATACTCAAATGGTGATGTTCCGTACCTGCAAGATCCAACAAAAGATAACAGGAGAGATGTTAAGGGTATCAGTAAGAAGAAATTATTCTGCTCAATCAGTGGAATTTGGTGAAAGACTAGTTTGTGAAGGATTTGAATGTTTCTACCAATGAGAATCACCAAACTTAATTGATCTCTCCATAGGGAAAAATCGAAATACTAATATGCCCATCAGCCCCGTGTTGTTTTCACCAAAATGAAGCAGCTGTTCTGCGTCCTACAATCTCCACCCTCAGCAACATTTTTCAGTTAAAACATTTTTCCTATAACAATGATTAAGGTTCCTCGTAAATATAATCAACAATACTGTACTCCCTATGTGTTCTGTAAGGGAAAATGAACAAACTGAAGAAAAGGTCATTTTAACTATATAGAGAATATAGTACGATACAAATGTCAGGCATCAGAAATCCTACAATATATATTACTGACCGTGGAATGTTTTATGATTTTAAATCGTGAATTTTCACATTGAAACCTGTACGGTACCCAAAGTATCATATTAGTTGTACGACTTTTGACTTCATCTTGGCGTTCAATTATATCAGCAGTATCGTGCTGTATTGTTCTCTTTTCACACTGATGTGAATAATTAACTCCAAACATCAAGGGATTCGAGTGATAATAGCAGAGAATAGTTACTTCTAGATGAAAAGTAGTGGATTCACTTTAGAATTGATATTATCGCTGAGGATATATGGTTAAGGTACAGTGTGTGTGCAGTGAGAAAGTCGAGTTTTAAGTCCAGTGAACATCATGTACGCATGTTATGTATTGTCTGAATGGAAAGAGTAAATTTCAAAAAAAAAAAAAACTTAGTTTGACATTAACTTAGAACACATAGATAGCCAGCATCCATCATCCATATTTGCCAATGCAATACTATTTTTTTGGTTTAAAGCGGTCTATCTTGTTAAGCGAAAGTGATTATCTGGTCATTTTGCATGTACAAATTTTGAAGAATGAAGTACAACAAATAACATATGTAAAACACAACAGAATGAAAATGACACTAAATGCGAGCAAAATACAAGGATGACATAATAATCAACAAGAAAATTGCATACCATTCAAGCATATAATACAAGGCATATAAATACTCACATTATCGCATACAGGGTACAACCGAGCGACCAGATATCTGTCCTCTCATCAATATCAGCATGGCTTGGACAGTCCCACAGCTCAGGAGCACGGAAGGGTGCAGAACAGTGCTCACTGGCCCATTCCTATACAGAAATTCATTAAATAAACCGGTGGAAGCATGTTAAAGACTCCATCAGTTTGTTGAACGGCAACATTTCTTTTTATGTTAACCAGGTTAATGTAGTAGAAGATGGAAGTAGATACTGTGACTGTCAAAAGTAGATGGTAAAGGCCTGTGTATATTGCAGCTAGATTACTAGAACAATTTGAGAAAATTTGAAGAATTATCAAGGAAGGCACCAACACATAAAATGATACAGTGTGCTTTTTTTCATTTCGAAACTGTTCCCATTCTCAATACTTTGTAGTTTCCTTTTGGATATTTCAGTGGTTCAATTCCAACTTAGCTCTTCAAACATAATTGATAAACTACAGAAGCAAAAGAAAATTCAGTTTGAAATCAGTCTAGTGTCTCTCTTATGATCTTGATGATTCAAACCTTTTTGAGACTACGACAATCAGTCAATATATAACAATATATCTTTTTTTATTTACCAAAATTTTCTTTAGAAGAGACCCATACCTGTAACTGTAAAGCCTCTGATCTCGAACGAATTTCTTTCCTTGCAGGGCGTGCACTTCCAAAATCCATTAAAATAGCAAGAGGAGGTTGTCCCTTCCTGTGAGTTATGAGAACATTACCAGGTTTCACATCATTATGAGCATATGGAGGATCAAAGCTGTGCATGTGCTTCAGACCAGCACAAAGCTGTATGCAAACAGAATGCAGGATGTCAATGTCGTAATTAAATATGACGTGAATGGTAATTTTATCAAGAAATAGAGACTGAAGAGGAACTGAACATAAGAGACAATATAGGCATGTTTAAATGACAACAAACTTAACTCCTGGACACCATACTTTAAATGAAACCAGACAAACATTACAACGATAAATTGACCGATAGTTCTCTTAACATAAATCTGTGTAAATTTACAAGAATGACAACAGTTTTTCAACGCAGAACAAGTGATTACAGATCTTTTGCAGTAGATACTAAAATGCTTTGTCAGGAATGACATTCCAGTCAAAAGAAATTGTTGTACACTTGTACTATGTTTCACTGAACATATAGCTGGGAGCAAATGCGGAGTTAATAATGTAGAATCATAGAACATCAATTTCTCCCTTTCAACCACAGTATCAAGACAATCCAGGTGGGTGTAGGGACAAATAAAGGTCCAATTGGTGGCAATTATGACACTATATTATAATTAGAATATATGAGGTAGAAACAGCCTCAAATGATTGCAAGCCAATGTGTCCACTTCAACAAACTGAATGCTTTCTTACAACATAAGAGAAAAGGAAGATAAAGAAGTGCAAAAACTTGAAAACCAGCTTGTAGAAGAAATTGGTAAGTCCTTGTGGGTCTGTGAATATAATTTGAATCTCAATCAAAGCAAGTCAGTACCAGAGGACGAGTGATTTTCTAACACTACTTCCTTTCAAGCTGATGTTACATTTGAATAGTTTGTAAATATCAAACATACAAATAGTTCTTATTAACTCTTCTATCTTATGAAACATATCCATCATGATTTCGACCTTTCTTTTTTGACAGCAGTCAGTGCAGATGAAAAAAAAAAACCCTTCCTTGGGCAACTTAAATAATTTTCATTTGTTTCAATTTTGTTCTCATAATTACTATCCCATGGCTCTCCTTAAACTTTTAAAATTTCCTATTTTTATTATTGTGAAATTAAATAATTCTAAAGCATGATTAAGTCCTATTTTTTACTGTCAATACTACTAAGCATGAATAGAGAGGAGGCAACAGCCCCTGTTTCCATATGGTTTTCACTGGCTAAATGATCTGGGGAATTGGGATACTTCAACCCATTATAAACCAAATCATAATAGAAACAATATAGAAGGAACAAGATAGACATCTAAGAATTTAAGACTGCACCAAGATTAAGATATCTGATCAAGATAATGTTAATTGAAAATCAATTCTGCCATAGTGTTAATAGCCTCTGCAAGTTACATAAAGTCAGAATCAAAGAACCAAATACAAAAAGAAGACAGGAAGATGTAATAGTACCTGTCTGAAAATCTGAAGAACAGTTGTTGTTGTAAAGCTTTCCTTCTTTGATTGCATAATGGTAGCAATGTCAAGTAAAGTTCCATCCAAGTGAACCGGGAACAATAAGTAGGCTTCATGCTTCCGTGATATATCATGTGTGCCCTACAAACAGATCACTGAACTATTACAACTTGTTGAAGACAAATCACCTCTCCTATTTTGTGATGATACCATCTAAAACAGTAACAATTTTCTTTCCTGAACCACAAATATATGGGATCCTATGAGGTTTCAATGATAATATTTGAAAAAACAAAATTTACAACTAAAACTATATTTCCAACACCATATGTGACTCAAGTTTTGGCTTCAAAAACAAGTTAAAATTTCAAGTACGTGAACACTCAGCACTTTCCCTGACAATCAGAAAAGTACGCATTTTTGTGCATTACGTAAGCAGATAATGGCATCGATGTTTTTCTGACAGAACAGTGGAACTTCATCATGACCCAGCCATAAGTCATTTCTCATTTCTCAAATGATCCAAAATCATTTCTTTAACTCAAGAATCATAGACGCTATATGTTCACAATGTAGTGATACTACACTAAATTACCTTCATCCAGAACTTCTCAATTTAGAGTCAAGACTCAAGACTAAACCAATAACTAAAAGCCATGTTGCAAAGAAAGATTAGATAATGATGACAATACTAATAAACTTTTCTTGACAGCATGGCCAATAATTGTGGTCAACAACAGTGCAAGCAGTGTAGAAGTGTCCCCACATAAATGATCCAAAAACAAGGTGAACACGTAGTCGCACCATTAAATAGATCAATTTGTCCACTTTTATAAAAGACCTTGGTACAAGTCTCAGAAATCGGTACAACTTCAAGGAACCATCCAGTAAACATGCTTAAGAAAGACTTGACAAAAAAAATTTGCAGATTGCTTTTAGTTATCAGCAGAATAGAAACTAGGATCCTAAAATGCTCAAATAGGGGTGGAATTCACTGGTCAAAGTCATGGTTATTAACCTTATATGTTGACCAAACATGTGTGTCTAAAGCCCCAAAAAATGATAGAACAATATATATATATAGTGCAAAAACGATCATCATCTTGTTGAATATATAATGGCAAATTAGTTTCATTCTCTATTTCTGAATCTTTTCCGACATCTACAAAATAAATTAATTATATCATGTCTAATTTTGAAGTAATTAGTTGAGTTCACCGAGCATATTAATTTTCAGTATATGTCTTGCAATAACAGTTCCCATTAATGCAATTTGTAGAACGAGTTCACACCAAGAGTTATGAAGGTAAAGACCGATTATGAACACTTCATCTGTCCCTAGTCCCAAGGCAGTTTAGATATCTAGATAAAGATATAACCAAGCATACTGATTTCCTAACACCAAAGAACACCTAGAAATTTGAACAAGAAGTTCAACCTAAATACAAAAGAAGTACCTTTACGGGAATGATCGCATGATCGAGTAGGGGAAGCAGATTAGGATGACTGAAGAGGGACGAGACACGGATCTCCTGCTTAACCATCTCCAGCTGCTCCTCTGTTTGAATGATGACTTTCTTCATGGCATAAGTTCCATCATCTAAAGATATGCAGTAAATCATATAATATTAGTCAATACTAACCTCAAATAGCATAAAAACAAATAACTTTTTCTCTCGGGTTTTTTAGCAGTATAAATTGGTCAAAAAAGCACTACTGGAGAAATATTATCAGAAATTTCAATGGAGTGCCTTCCAATTTATTTGTTGAGCCATCACGGCTTCACGCTTGCACCTGATCAATAGATACGTTTGCAAAAAGAACTCTCTTTTTGTTTTACACAAAGCAAGACATTAGCAATGCAATTCATCAACATAGATCCAAAAAAAAATCAGAATCTGAAGACCAATTGCACTACGTCAGAATCGCGATTTAGTTAGAGCAGCCAGATCGCATATAGAGGGCGATTACCTGAGACGTGGGAAGGATTGATGGACTTCTTGCGGGCGAGGCCAGCGGCGCCATCGGCGACCACCTCTTTAACGAGGAACACGAAGGCGAAACCCCCCTCTCCGAGCTGCCTCACGATCCGGAAACGATTCTCGTTGATCCAAACGTCCCCGGCCCCGTTGACGGCGTCATAGAAGGAGTTCAGCCCCGAGAACGAGCACCCCATCTCTTTCTTTCTCTCTCCCCTGCCAATTCCCTTATGAAACTTGTGCGTCGGTCCTCGCGTTGGCTACTAATGGGGGAGAAGCGTCTCCTTCTACCAGTCTCGAATCTTGGAATCTTTAATGGAGAAAATGTTGTGGTTTGCGGAAACAGATCTGTCCTCGAAAGTAGATGTTATTAGGTCAACGTAAAACATGGTAGTGAAATTAACTCCCAAGTTTCTGTTAAGAGAATCAAATCGGACATGTTTTCAAGCATTTGTTTCGGAAAACATCCGACTTTGCGCCACAAGCAGCTATTAAACGCGCCGCGTGATGCTCGCTTGGGTTGAACAGGGTTCATTCAGTAAACTCTACTTGATTTGTCGATGGACCCCACCGATCACCGTAAGAAGAAGGGGGTGAAGCCTGTCATGATCCCATGTGCCCCCCATCTATCATGCCATGTCATACGTAAAGCCTGACAAAAGTGTGCCACGTCACTGAGGACACTGTACAGCTCCTCATCATGAAATCTACAATGATCAATGCCTCAAAGTCGGCCCTTCACCGAGCTCGCCTAAACAATATTAGGCCTTCACCAAATTTACATGCTCGATCAAATCTGTTTTCTTTATGGTGAAAATTTATTTTTCACCAATTATTTTTCGAATATTCCATATATTTGGTGAAGAAAATTGATGTACTAACTGATTGACAAAATTTACATGATCAATTAAATCTTTTATATATATATATATAAACAATATTCATCGTATCGTATCGTAACATATCGCTTGATATATACTGATCATATGAACAATACATATCAATTTATTGATACATTTTACTGTATCATATAATTATAATTTAAATAAGATAAGATAGTGGAACCCCTAACCCTTATTTTCAACATGAAACTATCTTCAGAATTATCCGACTCAGAATATTCTAATTTCATCAAATTATCCTCGACTAGAAGAACATTTTTTTGGCATTTTGTTAAGTTACCCTGTGCATAATCAAATCTTCATAAGGTGAAGAATAATGATCATAACTTGTGGGCATACACTTGTTCGTTAGGATCAAATCAAATCAGACACAACCATTCAGTAAGTGTTCTAAACGAAGGCAAACTTTAGATTGATGTCTTGAATTCTTGGACTGACATGACGTTACCAGTCAATAGACTAACAACAAAACCTGACAATGAACCAGAATTCCACCACTTTCAACTACCCTGCATAGCAATCAACCCATTTCTCCATCTGTATCCGCAACATCAAGCTTCTACAATCACTGCACAGCTGAGGGAAGAAGAGTAAGACTAGTAACGAAAGGGGTAGATAAAGCTCATGCACAGGTATTTAGATCGACTACTGCAAATATTTAAAACACTGCTAATGATACACCACCATTATGTGATGGTGACTCATAAACACAACGCTGAGCATGTTGGCAAGTCAGATTATACGGAACAACCAGGAAGCATAGATGGCACGTAAGGTGAGCTTAAACGTTCCCCAATCTCAGAAGAGGGAGGATGCCATCTCTTTCACATCTGCTGCGACCTGGTTGAAGTCTCCCTGCAACTTCTCTTGCACTTCCTGGGCCAGCTCCCCTTTGGTTGGCTTGGTCATGACCAGTACACAGCATGTTGGCCTCTTGGTGACCCCAGCAACTGCAAGATCCTAAGAATAGGAGAGGAAAAAGAAGAAATATAAGCATCGTCCGGAGAATCTATTTCTTTCTTTCAGAACATTGCCGAAAACTTCACACTATACCAAGCAGTTGCTTGATTTATGAGTATATGACCTTTTCTTGATTAGACTCTACTAACATGTAAACAAGCAACTATAGCTGGGAACAAATGTGAAAGTAAAGATCAGTGAAGACTTATGTGCCGCACTTGCAAGTCAATGGGCCTCCAGAGACACCTCCATTGATTTTGTGAATATCTACTTATTTAGAAAAGCAACTTCTAATTGTAGAACTAACCAGAGCATTGAAAGCAATTCAATGTCCACATAGGAGTCAAACAATTCCTCAATAGAGGACGAAAACCCTTTTTTAATCAGCAAATGGCATACAGGGTGATTAATAAGAATGAACTAAGAGTATGTTACAAGAGATTACATGGAAGAACTGTATAATTGCATATCATCATTGCCTGAGGCTACATAATTGCAGCCAAGTAAAACAGGGTAATTTACAAAGGACACCAGATTAGCTGTTTATAGCTAAGAAGAAGAAATTTCAACATCAGTAAATCTTGGTTTCATTAATTCCAAAGCTAAAAATATTACTATTTTATCCAAACAATCCCACTGGAATATTTCAAAAGAGGATGCACAAATATGAAGACTAAAAGATCAAGACAGTGCTTAGACAAATGAAGACAGCTTGAAAAGGCTGGGATAACAACCTTGCATATTCAAATTACTTAATAATTCTAATTCGACATGTTTCTCCCCCGAATGGACATCCTAAGAATGAAGTTTAACAGAGATAAAAGGACAAAGATGAGTCCAACAAACCTCCTTCGAAGGAACATATATGTAGGGAATATCAGCTTCCTCCAATAAGATGGGCACATGAGTAATCACATCAATAGGGGAAATGTTACCAGCAATAACACACAATCTGCATCCAACAAATTCAAATCATGAAAGATATCTTGCTTCCAGAATTAACGAAGAAATTCTCCACTGATAAAATTATACTCTGGATAAAACCATGATTTATTTCGTAAGGGTAACAAAAGAAAGATTGCTATGCATTTTGATGATAACAATTAGAAGGCAATTGCAGAACATGTGCAGTAAGGAATACAGTGTGCATCAGATATCAGCATGGTTTTAAATATCAGCTAATCAGATATACGATCAACCAGGGTAAAAAGTGAAATAAGCCTCAAGTCACCAATTTTTTATCAGCTATTAAATTATGGTACATAACATTGTGCAAGACAATCTGAATATTGCATAAAAGCATGTATGGTAACACAATACTAACAGTAACAAATGTACACTACACAATTGTACATAATAACTAATATAGATTGTAAAATACAAGTGATAAATAGCATTATTCATAGCATATGATAAATTGAAATAGTACATATATAAGACTGCATATGATAACTAATATAAGTTGTAAAATACAAACGATAAATAGGATGATTCATCGCATATAACAAAATCATGAGATACCACATATATAAATAGATCAAATTTATGTAGCAACCACACCATCAATATCACAGAATAGTAAAAAGAACATCAATTATAAATTGATCAATAATAAACAGTTGAACTATAAAATTAAAAAAGATTTTCTTAAAACCACACCCTCTGATCCGTATCGTTCAATCCAACTGATCTGATTTGATTCGCATTTTAATTCAACTAAAACATTGATCTTTAGTAAAATTTGGCATAACTTCCAGTCACACTGTAAGTAGAAGCCAAGTACATCCAAATATCGAAAGCAAACTACAATTAATAACTTTAACAAAATACTACTTTCTCTAACTATGAGGCATCAATGAACTAAAAACAAAAACACTGCTTCAGGTCCAACTCAACAGGTCAAAGTTCTTTTAGAGGTTCAAAGTGCATATATGAAATATAACTTTAAATGGAACATATCAAAAACAAAATGCCCCTTAAAAAGTTGATATGCATCATTGAGAGCATTAGTGGCTTTCCACTTATTATGGGGTACCAGTTAGCTGAAAGAAAAAAAACACAATTTCAGCTAAAACTTTTACAGGTTCGGGGTGCATTAACTCTTTCATGCACTGCTTAATAAATGTCTGAGATCATCCATGAACAGCTTTGAATCTTTTGTCTTTCATACTATTTAAAAGCAAATTAAATACTTAAGAAAGAAACATCATCAAAAAGACCTTTTGGAAAAAAAAAAAAAGTGGCAAAAGAATGTTTAAAAAGATAGTTATAAAGGCTCATCAGATAGAAAATACAAGAAGAATTACACACTGGGAAAGCAAAGAAGAAAAACAAATTGAAAGGAAAACTTTATTGATTATGCAAATAATTGTATGGCAGAAAAATAGTCAGAGTGTAGTATACTAAACAATCTTTGTTTAATACTAATCCAAGTTATCTAGAATATGGAATTTCTTAACATTTCATGAAGATATCTCCAAAGAAAACAACAAAAGAGGGAAATAAGAAATTAATGACAAGAATCTAGAGCCTCCTCACTACATCACCATCAAAGGCATTGAAGCCAAGAATACAAGGCTTTTCATGCTACTTTTCATCTTTTAATATACGTGAGTTAATTGGGAAATCTTCAAAACATGAACTTTCTCTACCAACTAGAGATTCACTGTTAGCTAAAGCCAAGAGTAGATCCAGAAGAAAGCAAACCCTTTCTGGCCACGGCGGACACTCTTTACTACTTCCTTCACTCCCCGTTTCAAGCACTTCGCCTCAGCAGCTGGTATTTGAATAGAAAGATAAAATGTTGATGAATAATAACACAAGATATTAAAACCAAATAAGAGCAAGAAAGGAACAAATCTTGGTTCAATCTAGGTTTGATGGGGAAAAGAATTCTTTTGTTAGAACAGACAATTCCATTTCTTCCTTATGTTCTCAACAATCATAATCAACTAAAGTGATTTATGCTCAAAATATAAATACAAAAAATAAAAATATTGTCTGTAGAATGGAGGAAACATCCATACAGGACAAGTAAAAATATCTTCACTTGAGAGAATACAAGGACCAACGGAAACCAACCCACCATGAAAGAAGCTAAGCTCCCCACAAAGGAAACTATAAATTACAGAGAAACAAGGTGAAATGCAGAAAACGACATCAGAAACCACATCACTTAAGCAAACACTCCATCAATCAAACAATTAAAGCTGTTACGATTGTACCTCTTTCTAGACAGCAACAAAGTAATGATCTTCGCAAAGAAGAAAGAAAATGAACAATATCGAAGCAGCAAAGAAAACATCAAATACAAGGACAGGAACCGCCTTTACATTAAAAACCCCTAAAAATCCAACACACCAAAAGAAAAGGAACGGTCTTTCTCGATCAAAAGAGAGTCCTGCAAACACATAGGCAAGCCCAGTAGAAGGTTACGAAGGCCAATACCTCGTCGGACGAGCTTGAGGGTGCGCTTGCAGAGCTTCTTGCCGGCGAGGGGTTTGGCGATGGGGGCAACGGCCATCATCTTCTTCCTCTCTTTCACAGACTTTTCAACCTCGCTGTCGCTCCCCATCCCTCTCGCTCTCGATCTACCGACGGGTTCGTAAAAGATCGACCGGAGCGAAGAAGAACAACGGACGGCGGAGACGGGAGGAGGCAGAGGAGGAGGTGGGGCGGCTAAGGTTTTAGGAGCGAGAGAGCGCAAGGGTTTTATTGCCGTTGTGCTGTGGCTCCATCGGGTCACAGCCTCAATCAAACCTGACCTGGTCATTGACTCGGACACGACTCGGTCCCGAAATCTCCGAGTCTGGCATCAAACCCAACTCTGAGTTGACGGAAGGAAAAGTCGACGAGTATGACTAAATTTATTCTTTAAATAAAATGCGTAAAACATAAGAAAGCTTAAATTAATCGAAAAATTGGACTCAAATTAATAGTTATCGAAATCAATAAAAAAATAGACATAAATCTGTCTATATTCTATCACATACTAGACATAAATCTCTCGTATATTTTATCACAAAGTTCGTTGTATCATACCGTACCGACGTTTTGATCTGGGCTCGATATGGTACCAATATACCGGGCGGTACATCAGGACGTACCGAGCGAGACACCCTGGTGTATCGAATAATTTTTTATTTTTTATTCTATAGTAGTGCTACAGTATAGTACTATAGCACTATAACAATGTCAGACAGTCCGCGTACCGATAACATGTTGGACCGGTAAGTACCACTCATACTGGGCGGTACACTTCAGTACGAGAGACCTTTCCTATCACATAAATACAAAATAAACATAAATCTCTCATATATTCTATCACATAAATCTTAAATAATTATATATATATATATATATATATTTGTTTTTTAACTTTCATCCTCTTTAAATCCGTTAGAGAGAAAATTAAGAAGACAACTATTAAACTATGGCTATGACTATTAAGGAGGCATTGCAGATAGCTAGAAATAAGGCTTTACACATACATATCAAGCTGGAAACATACTAAATGATCATTGATGAAGCTGTAAACTCGAGATCAACACCATCGTGAGAGATTTGGGACATTATAAAGGACATTCGAGACTTGATTACCGTATTTATCTGTGCTGCTGCTGAGAGTGGAAGAGTTTCTCAGTCCAATATATTTTTTTGAGAAAGGCTGCTTTCCAAAGGACTGTGGAGTCCATTTTTTATGATCACCTTCACAGGTCATATCATATGCTTTTAGTAGATTAAAAAAGGCTCTTTCTATTGTAAAAAAGCTGTAGTTTATATGATTCTGTAGTTCTTATTTATATTTATAGTGAAAAAGTCAAATCATTTTTCATATGAGAATAAACTATAAGTTTCCATAAGTTAATCTAACTTCAAGTTTCTTATTATAAACATTGAAGAATTCATCCTCTCTAAAAGAAACTTAAAATGCCTCCATTAAAACCTCTGAATACATAGGATTTTCATAAGACAATCAAACCCTACAAGTCTTTGTATATTTGAAGTTCTTATAGTAGAAATAATCTAATTTCAGAATTACATGTTAACTCAACAGTAAGAGTGAATTGATTACATTGTGATCCTTCTTTGGTGGCTTGATAAAGGTCTAGAGGATGCATGTAGGTTCTGAAAAGAGAGAACCGTAGCAGATTAACTATGTCATAAAGGAGGAGGGATTACTACGAATGTAAATATGTCCCATCAATGAAATATCATTGTTACCTTTTGAAAAGAAGGTTCAGTTGATCTGCAGGTAAAATGATGGAGAGAATGAATGGCTGCAGTGACACCCAAAGAGGAGATTGAGATAAACTCGAATGCTTATCTAGTCTACTTCTTTTTTGTATGTCAAGCTAAATAGCTATGGTTGTGGCTAAGCCTAAGCATCATATCTTCACATCAAAGTGCCAGTTTCTGGCACTAACAATATCTTCGCTCTGAATTGGATGCTGATGCTACTAAAAGTGGAGAGATTTTAGAGTGATAAGGATGAAACAGCCACATATTTCTTCCAAAGATAACCAAATCATTTGATTGATTATAATAATAGTTAAGTACTATAATACTTTTATGGATTTATCGTGCCATTGACACTCTCGGTATCATCTTGAATACGGATGAAAAAGTTCGTTAAATCTCGTGAGTATAAATTTAAATTATTCTCGTTGAGACATAAGGTAAAAAGGATGGAGTAGATCGTGATTATCGAGTATTAATACATTACATCTATGTTTAGACATGGTAAGATATATCACAAAGTTAAGCATAAAAATCATTTATATAGTGAAGATTAGTGGTGCTAGAAAAGATAGCAAACACTGTAAGCACATTACTAAAAATAATAAAAAGAGATATTTAAAGAACTCTAATTTGATTATAATTGGCTATTGACAGTATTATTCAATGCAATAAAATATTTCTTTCTTCCATCAAATCTATGGTTTCTTCCCAACTAAAGAGCTCATTGAAGGTGATGCTCCTTATGTACATTTGATTAGATAGAATAAACAAATGGGGAATTCTGTTCTTTCAAACTAGCCTAGATTCTGCAAAAGAGCCAGTTCAATGAATGCTTTATTTCCTACGTTATTCTTCGACATAGCCTACAAATGCAACAGTTTGACCTCTTAAGCTGTGGTGGTGTATCCATTCCTTGTCTCAGTGGCTATGTCTCTTTGGTCATCACAGCTGATATTTAGTTTAGATTGCAAGCAAAGCAAATTCAAATTACAAGGAATATGGAATATATATATATTTATATTTATATTTAGGTGAAACATAAGAGCATAGGTGGGTTTAAGCCGCACATGGTGTAGCTTCCGATAGCCGGCAAAAAGAGAGAAGTAGAAGAAGAAGTGCTTAGGCCACTAAAGAAAGAGAGCATCCTCCATCTACATTACAGTGGCAGCCTTGGAGACAGGTGAAACCCTGAGTTAGGCCTACGAAAGAAAGTGGAAGAGACAGCACTGAGAGTCTCTCCGGTTAATCAATGGTGAAAATTTTTCCGAGATGGTCCGAAGATATAAAGATGGCCGATCTTTTTCGCCACAGTCTCTACCTTTGGACTCCAACATATCAGCATCATAGCGTTGATGCGATCTTTTCTAAAAGAAGCTGGAGATGATCCCAGTGCTCGCTCCATAAAAAATCTGAATGGTACAGAAAAGAAACTGTTTTGAGACATCACGTCCAGAGTTGTGTTGGCACTGCTGAATCATGCATGCATGCAGATGACAGAGATCATGATTGTGATGCAAGAGAAACTGGGAAGGAACTTCTGCTGTATGCACCACCCATGCATGCTTGCAGTTAAACCATAGCTTAATTATCATTGGCTATTGGCTCTTAGCTAATGAAGCAGTGAATCATGATAAGAATGAACTTAGAGGGAAGAATAAGATGTGAAGTGTTCCCCGAGCTTTCCTTTGGCCAAGTCCTATCTCTACAAATCACACTGTAATATATGTAGCTGATGAACCAAATCTGCTTGGTTCTGACTACTCTGACTGTGAAATCAAATGAAACATACTGCAGATAAGACATTACTCGATAGCATTTGATGTGTTCACTTCCCTGATGAATCATCTCACTGCTAGGATCATTAATGAGGCCATACTTCATACAAACTTTGACAGCAAATGCTTTGACTCAACAACACAAGGATGGATAGCAACTTATTCTCACGATCCTTACACTAGAATGTACGATTGCTGATTACAAACTCCAAGGCACACGCACGACAAGCTACCGGGGACATATAACGGGACAAGAAAGCACATACCAAAGGGAAGATCAACTACTAGGCTGAATAAAGGATGGGTACAATGAAGCTACACGGCAGCCTTTTGCCCTTCAGCATCGGTGAAGCTGGTCTCATGGCTTTGAGGATTCACGACGCTGCTCGTATGGCTTTGAGGATTCACGACGCTGCTCGTATGACTTTGAGGATCCATGAAACGGCTCTTTTTGAAGTTGGCTATGAATGCAGAAGCCTTGCTGTCGACGTCTGGATCACCGACCCATCTCGTCCGGTCTTCATCGCTGGGTCGGATCTTCCTTGAGACGTACCTGGGCTCATGTTCGGCCTCTTCCACCATGTACTTTGGTTTGAAGAAGAGACAAGAAGAGGATTTGGAGGATGACTGACTTCCCCCCATCTCTCTCTCTCTCTCTCTCTCTATACCTTGCTACCGCACACTACTCCTCGGAGGAACACTGTGAGGTAAAGGTAACGGGAGCTTCTTAGCTCGGGAGAAGAGAGCTGCCTCCATTTATATAGGGTTGGGAGGCCTTGAGCTAATGGTGGCGATGGGAACCTTTTATGGACTCCAGCGGCGATGATAACCAGATGAACGGTGCAAGTTGGCCGCACTATGTGTGCTTCACATTTGAGAGAGACACCGATATGATTCACTATCTTCTCCTACTCTGTCAAATACTTGCTTTCTCTGACAACCACTCGGCTGGAATTAGTCGCTGGCGCATGAACCTTTCCGTGAAACTATCATCCATAATGACAATATAATATTTTTTGAGAAACTATTCTGCACTTAGGAGATTGGTTAGCAATGATTTGGCCTTAAAAGTAGTCCGGAAAACTCATTTCTCTCCTCGTCTGCACTCCAGTTTAGTTTTACAGAGAAAAGAATTATCTTCCAACCTCTAGATGAAGGATAGCGTATACTTCTTCTCGAGTCAATAAGATAAAGCATTAGATGCTTTGATCAAGAGAAGATAAAGCAATAGAAGCTGAGACGACTATAGCAGCTGCGAATCCGAAAAGCCATATATGAATAGGTATGTGTATAGAGAATACAAGATCTGGAATGGTTCTGAGTTGATTCCACCACCATGAAGAACCCATAAACCAAGTCAAAGTGCTCCGCTAATCGATATAATAAGCTGTCACGATCAGGAGATATTAGCTTCACCACTCTGTTGTTGGATTGGCATAATTAGCTGCAATATTAGTGGCATTGCCTGCTGTGATTCCAAGTAAAAGAAGAGTGGTCACGACATCATCTTCCTTGTTTCGTTCAAGTGCTGGAAGCTGTCTGGCTTCTATTCGTCTGCATGCAGTCCTTGTTTGGCTTACCCAACTAGCAGAAAAAATCACAGCAACATATCTTTAATGTTGATTGCTGTAATCACATTGTTTATTATATTGACAGATGCAGAATCTTAATCATGAAAGGAGATTTTGCTTGTTAGGCGAGGCCTATGCTTATGGCCATCAAATTATTCTGTCAGTACAAGTACGCGATCTGGATCAGTGTCGATCTGCCACTGGGGAGTGCCTGGTGGAATCCTACATTGAGATCTGATACCCTCTCGAGCTGGATATAGAGGGAATAAAGATCCAAGCAGAAGTTTTGTAAGAGAAGTTTCCGTGCAATGTAATCGGAACAAAATGACAAGTCTAGTGAAAGATTGTGTTGGGACTAATCATCTGAAGGGTTCTGTCTTATAGCTGAGACATAAATTATAATTGGAAGACGAATTTACCATCCCTATCTTGCCAAAATGTTTCATTGATAAATGATGAAGGACTTGAGAAATGTTGACCAGAATGGCCAGTTGACTGGGTCCAAATGAGAGGATAAGTGGAGGGGATCCTCCACCAAATCTTGCTGCAATAAGATTCGGGGAAATCCAAACCTGTCATCCTTGGATGCATCTTGTACTAGGTGGAGTTCACCGTATCGTTTTCCTCACGTTCGATGCCTCCTGACTGGGGGCACGGAAGGAGTCATGGGTCCCACGATAACCTCGTGGCTTCCATCCAAACACGAGGCGGGTGTTGGGCACGGGTAATTTTGTGAGAACCCATCTCAAGTCTGTGGCGGGCGAGCAGTCCGTCAATGGCCGAGACGTCAAAGTCAACATCCTGCGGGCCCCATGCTTAGATTACCAACTCCTCCTCTCTCTGGACGCCGCCCACGCCCTCGTCTTTGGCCACTCCGTGACGGCCTCCAGCTGTAACAGATCAAGAAGAAGCTGATTAGGGGAGGAGGAGGAGTAGTGATAGTAGCGTTCATCTGAGCCATGTTGTGTGACGACGGAAAGATGGCTCTCATCCCCCTCTGCTGCTCCCTCTCCATGGCAGCCCACCTTTCCCCTTCATCCCCTTTCCTCCGCCACGACAACTCTGCCCCTTCCGCGGCCATCTTCGCCTTCCGTGCCTCCTGGTCCGCCGACGATTGGCTGCTCGCCGGCGCTGGGTCACCGTTCGGCGAGCGGGAGATCGATGCCGCTCTCTTCCCCTGGATCAAGAGCGTCGGCAATGACACCACTGCTGCAGTCAACGGGGCCTTCCTCCGTTCCTTCAAGAAAGTGCTCGACACTTCTCGGCTTCAAGCTGAGGTAGGCGATACATCAGATTCTTGCTTCTGTTCCTTCTTTGGCTCTCTTTCGATCACTTTCTAGTTATGCTGTGCTTTTCAGAGTGACAGTATGTAGATCGAAGAACTGATAAAGAATGGGGAATCATGTTATGTCTCTTAGGATCAATCACGTAGATGGTTGGACTCCATCTTACGAAGTTAAAACCCCCGATTAGATGTGTTTGCATCAGAAAATTAGCGTTTTGTGGTTCAATCGCGATTTTTAGCTGGAACATCGAGAATGTTACTGTAACTCGTAGAATTGGTAACCCACAAATGATCTTTCAATTTACAGGTGCATGCAGCTGTAGCAGACAAGAAGCAAATCGTGTTCACCGGGCACTCGTCGGGAGGCTCAATCGCGGTCCTTGCTGCCATCTGGTTCCTCGAACAACGCCAGAACTTTGAAGGCAGGGGTGGTCAGGTCGATCCTTTCTGTGTCACGTTTGGGTCTCCTCTTGTGGGAGACGGTGTCTTTGTTCACGCTCTCCAGCGAGAAAACTGGGCTCGCTTCTTCCTACATTTTGTCATGGCGGCCGACATCATCCCCCGCTGTTTGCTCGCACCTCTGTCATCTTTCAAGGATGAACTCGAGGCCATTCTCGGTTTCTTATGTCCAAAGCCGCTACTTTTCAGTCCCAACACCGTCATGAGCTCTCCGGTCACCTTCTACAGGAAAGTGCTTGGGCATGCTCTTTCCGTATCGAACCACCAAGCCTGTTTGCTCATGGGATGCACAAACCCATTGCTGGAAGTTCTAACTGGCTTTGTGAAGCTGACTCCTTACAGACCAGTCGGAGCATATGTTCTCTGTAGCCGCGATGGCAGGCTGCTCTGTCTCAGAAACTCGAATTCCATCTTGCATATGCTGTTCTACTTATTCCAAGATGTTCGTGGTGCCGATGTAGAGGAGGTTGCTCACAGAAGTTTAGAGGCGCACCGTCTTTATGAAGCAATGACAAGAGATCATTTGAATGTGCAGAACATAGTGCCAGTGGATTCTTCATATTCAATCCCTCTCACCTTCACCAATGGATTTGACGACAAGGCGCAACCAGTCAAAACTCTGTTGAAAGATCTTGATTTGGTAAGCTCTTATCGATGTAGTTCTTTGAACGTGTTATTGTCTCCTAGTATTCCAAATTGTTTGCTGTCGGACAAGCAATTTAGTTTCAGATCAGCGTGATCATTCGACTTTGAACTTCATCTTCTTCGTCTAAATGAGCACAGTGTCCATGGCATTTCAGAGCCTGGAAGCTAGGCTATGTCTACGAGCAGCAGCAGAGTGGGAGAAGCAGAGACTGAGGAACCAGGCCAAGATCGACGACAACTACAGCAAGATAAAAGAAGCCCTCAGCTTTCTCAGCGACTACCGGGCGACATGCGAGGTGCGAGGACTCGGTTACTACGACACCTTCAAGCTCCAAAAGGACGTGGAAGACTTCAACGCCAACGTGAAGAGACTGGAGCTTGCAGGGCTGTGGGACGAGATAGTCGAGATGCTGAGTCGGTACGAGCTCCCTGATGGCTTCGAGGGAAGGCAAGAGTGGGTGAAGCTGGGCACGCAGTACCGCTGGTTGGTGGAGACGCTGGACATCGCCAACTACTACCGGCACTCCAAGAACGAGGACACGGGGCCGTACATGGTGAAGGGCAGACCCAGGCGGTACAGATACACGCAGAGGTGGCTTGAGCACGCCGAGCGATCGCCTGCGGGTTCCTGCACGGAGTCATGTTTCTGGGCGTCGGTAGAGGAGCTCTGCATCGACACCGGCGATGGCAAGCCCTTCCTGGAAGTGAGATCCAGGGTGGTGGAGCTCGAAAGGGAGGTGCTGCGGTGGGTAACCAAGGGGAGCCTGGGAAGAGATGTGTTTGTTAGCGAGTCTACCTTCGCGAGGTGGTGGGTGACGCTTCCGAGACAGCACAGAGCAGACTCCTGCATTGCTGGGTTCGTGAATGGCGAAGACATGTTGGAGACGATGGAAGCTTCCATATGATTGCAGGATTCAGTAACATCAAAAAAAGCTCAAGTCAAACCTGAATCAGCACGAACTCCATATTGGATGCGCAGAAATCTAACAGCTATTACCATCACTCAAACCATTCGACACGACCACATCTTTAAGTGGTTCGATTTGAACTTGTAGCTTTCTTTCTTTTCTCCACTGTTCCCCATTTCTTT
This sequence comes from Musa acuminata AAA Group, assembly GCF_036884655.1. NCBI lineage: Eukaryota > Viridiplantae > Streptophyta > Magnoliopsida > Zingiberales > Musaceae > Musa > Musa acuminata. Next base: position 46,544,514 of record NC_088334.1, on the reverse strand, counting down.
TGTATCTTACAGAATGTATCTTGACCCCGAAGATGTACGACCGAGGACAAAAACAAGTCATAGAAACAAAATTACTTGTGTATCGGCCGATAAAACCTTGCGAATACTCCGACCATAGGCGCCGTGTTGTACGTGCACGCCTCCGTCTGCATGTAATTCCCTCTCACGTCCCTGAACTCGTCCTTGGCGTCCGGGCCGCCGACGAGGGCGCCGACGAGCACGTTCGGGTTCTTCCTCCGCCGGCCGAACCACTTGTCGTAGCCCTGGGCACAGCCGATGAAGGACCTGTCGACCTTGTAGGAGACGGTGGAAGCCGCCCTGTGGTGCACCCTGGTGGGATACTTGGGCCCAAACCCCACCAGGTAGCTAAACCGCAATGGGTTGGAACCCAGAATGTAGTCCACCTGAGCCTTCACGAAGGATAACATGTCTTGGGGGCTCAATGATCCCCGGGGGCAGTGGAGCTCCGGCTCGCCGGAGGACATGGCTAGGTGGTCGGCGAAGACGGTGAGGAGGAAGCTGGCGCTGGCCACGTACTGCATGTTGTTCCACTGCCGGACGAAGAGGAGGCCGCCGGGGGTGCGGCGGACGTTGCTGCCGTTGGTGTTCAGGCCGAGGCAGGAGCACACGTAGTGTTGGCCTCTCGATCTGTACTGCTCTAATATGCTGATTTGCTCGTCTTGTAGTTGATGTCTTCCCCCTTCCATCAACAGCTGACAAAAAACCCTAAACATTTGTCACCATGACCTAAATTATCAACAGTAAGAGCAAGTTCTCCCGAGGACGGCATGGACTGTTCACGTACTGTCATGACTCAGTTTGGAGTTTGGCGTGGTCGGACTCGATCTAGACCTAACTCGGCATGGGCCAAACGAAGTTTGCTGGGGTCAATTCTAACAAGGAGAAGATTTCAAGTCTTGTTGTGCCTAATCTTTCCACACAACTCCATCACTTTCTACGTCGGAAAGCAAGCCCAAGCAATTAAAGGGACATTCCAAGCGATCATGAATGATGATGATAAGTCAACGCACGGTTCGAGAAGAACAGTGTCCATTGGAAGATTGAAGCATACCAATCTCTCGTTCTCTGTCATCACCTCGAGTCTATATATTGGTGAGCTAAGAATCATAATGACGATAGATTCAAACCTACTTATGCTTCGAGTTCTGACCAACCGAAGTCCACATGTTCTACATCACAGGCCCCATATCCTACCAAACGACCAATGGGACGGGGTTGCCAAAGTCAAAGTACAAGTCAGTTGTAGGCTGCCACCCCTTCCTACCATTTATACATAGCTTACAAGTCTCCCAGTTTAATTCTCTTTGTGCATGCAACTGAGTCAAACACCGTGGACCACATCGGAAACACTGTTCTGACTTCTTCCCCTTCCCTTTTTTTCCGAAGATTTTAGTTCAAGACGATCAGATCTCATATAATATCGCAAAAAAGTGCTATAATTTATCGATATATTAGCATCTAGACATTTGTTAATCTACAAATCATTTCATCTTTATCATCCATAATGTTGTCAGCAGTAACGTAAGTAAGAAGACGAAGAAGAAGAAGAAGAAGAAGTGGAAGTCTACCTTGGAAGCGAGAATTTGGACGCCGGCATATTTGATGTCCCAGCTGAACTCTGAGACGTCCCATCCCGTCCCACCCAACTCATGAGCGTTATCAATCGCGTACCGCAAGTAATCCTCCCTCCCCGTCGCACGGTGAAGCCACAGAGCCGCCCACAGCAGCTCGTCGCCGTAGCCGCTCAACGACGGGTAGTAGCTCTTCACCGCCGGGATGCTGGTATCGTATTTGCCTCTGTACTTGTCCCCGAACGCAAACAACTGCATCCCCAAACAAATGATGGTCCTGTTTAGGAATGCAAGAGTGCACGGTAGACGTTGCGATGTGTGTATGCTTGTGTCAGAGGTCGCAACCTGTTGAGCGTGATGCAGGAGGAGGTGAGAGTAGTGCGGGTTGGTCTCCCTGAACACAAGAGACGCGGCTGCCATTGCTGCTGCTGTCTCTCCTGCTACCTCAGAACCCGGTCGATCCGGGTCGATCTTATACGCTTTCCTCGATGTCGTCATGTCCTCCGGCCTCTGCCAACAGTAGTGATCGGTGTCACCGTCTCCAACCTAATCCAAGAAGAAGAAAGGGTAATCGATGGTCTACATACATCGAGCAGCTATGCCATGCAGGATTAATGGCAATCAGTATACCTCAGCCCACAGAACATCGTGGTGAGTGTGGGCTTTGATGAAGTAATCAGTCCCCCACTTTATCGCCTCCAGTGCGTGATCGAGCTCCCCGGCCGACGCGATCGCATGCCCGTATTCGGCAACGCTCCATGACAACATAGTCACGGTAAAAGCCATGGGTAGGCCGAACTTTACGTGATCTCCGGCGTCGTAGTACCCTCCGACCAGATCAACCTGCAGCATCACAAACTCGATGAGCTAATGAAGAAAGAATCATGTCTGCGTCATTAATGGATGCAGAAGTTGAAGGGCTGACCCCTTGTTCGAGCCCATCGGTGAGGCCGGAGTGTCCCCGCCAGGTGATGCGCTGGCCATGAGGAAGGTGGCCGGATCGCTGCGCCTCGAGGTAAAGCAAACTCTTTGAGAGGGCGTCCCCGTAGTCGAATGCAGCCTGGTTGAAGGTAGGAAGCAGGAGAAAGATGAATGAAATCAGCGGGATCAAGCTTTCCAGGATCTTCCTTCTGTCCTCGTCTCTCTCCATTCCTACAAACATATGAGAGAGAGAGAGAGAGAGAGGGTACTGTTGGTTCATTTGGGAGCTTAGAAAGACCTGCTACTAATACACATGCGGCAGTCAATGGAAAGCGAGTCTCACCTTCCTTGACACGGTTTATGAATCTAAGAAGGTGAACAACTACATATCAGTACATTAATCTTTGCAATCATGAGGATGATGCATCCGGAAATGAGGGAGCCACCCACCCTGCGCTGCCTTCTGAGAACCCTTCCAAGTCTGGAGTTGGTGCCTCTTTCTCTGGCAAGTGAGAGAGGGCGACTCAGCGAGAAAGCAGAGAAGTCTCTGTTACAGTATCAAAAGGAACGTCAACTAGGTGCTTGCATGCTCAGAGAAATCATATACAGTGTCCTCAGACAAAATGCACTATCGACGATTCTTTCTTGACTCCAAATGTGAATCCCTTGACACACCAAACCCACGTTTTATTGGCATGCAACTTTGTGATCATTGGATCGGTCAGTCGGTGAATTAGTTCATCTTCCCTTTAGTCTATTTCACTTCCACAGAGTGGTTAGGAAGATCTTGCATGCGATCTACATAATAAGAAGGAATCCGAGCACATGACAACTTCTTAGAAGATGCGTTGTTCCATTACCGATCTATCATCGGTCATCACAAAATTTCCTTACGTAAACTGCAATCATGTAATATCTTTCATGTATGCTGCTTTCCTGTAGTCTTAATCTTCTAATTTCATTCCCAGCTCTGTTTTGGGGTACATTATGTCTGCTTTGGCTGTAATTTTCTTGTGCAGGTAATTAAAATGGCAGTACAAACTGCATCAAGACATCATCTCATCCCTAATTATCTTAGAAGAATAAGTAGATTTCTCACTTCTCAAAACCAATCTGAATCCATCATAATAACTGGAACAGAGTGTCGAACCAGATCAAACTCTTGGATTGAAAATGAACTGTTCCTTGCGACATGCTGATGTAACCGGTAAGGTCTATGAGAAAAGTCCTTGGTAGATAGATCTATCGGCACTGTTCTTAGAGCAGGACGCAGAACAATAAAATAGGAATTCCAGAGTGATTCCTTCTTTGACTCTTGCTCGGCAACTTGTCTGATTGGTTAAGAAGCGACTGCTTGCCCTGACACAAACACGCATGGAATTCTGCTCGACATGGAACTAACCCGAGCTCTCTCGTCAACCATGGTAGCGACTACTTTGCGCCTCTGCTGCGTCGGCGACAGCAGTTCCAAGCTTGCGATCTTGTCTTCTTTCTGGTTCTTGGAGTCAAGATTAGAAAACCACATTGAATAATGGAGCTATGTTCCTGAAAAGAAATAAAATACGACTTTGCACCATCTGATGACGCACCCAAGAAACAAACTTCTTCGGCTGAGTTGACTTTACCTGATCATTCGAGTGGGGCTAAAAGCATCTCCATAGCTGGGCAATATCCTCTTTGTCTTTATTGGAGATGGGCGCACCAGTTGTTGATCACACGGCTACTGCCAAGAGCTGTTGTTGCAAGAGATATCCCAAAAAAGACGGAGAAATACTTGTCTGCAAAGAAAAAGATGTAGCAAGGAGAATTGAAGTTTGGCCTCTCTGGACTTGTTGTGGACTTTCTCACTTCGAGTGACTGATGGAAGAGAGTGAAAGATGCAGCGTTAAAAGGTGAATCGAGAGCTGCATAAGAAACTAAGAGATCGGATGTTGTTGTATAGAGTAGTTGGTGAACAAACCTGGTCTCTTTGAGAATAGTCAACGGTGCTTGATTGGAGCCCACAAGGAACAGCATGCAAGTCAAACGAGACAGGGCAAAGTTGGTGTAGAAAGAGAATAACATGAGTAGCTCCAGTATGAATCACTTTTATGGTGGCGATAAAAACAATTTTATATTTTGTATGGGTGATGAAGCATCGGGTTCAATATTCTTAAGAATTTAATTGGCTAATGACACATCATTATACAAATTTAATTAGATGTTAAGGAAGAGTATATTCTACTCATTTCTAGATTACCTTCCACCTTATAGTTCCAAATAATTTATAAAAATATTTTTTTTAAATAAATAATATTTTGATTTAGTCTCCTATTTGACTATTACCTTGGAAGGATTCGATAGTTGAGTTTAAACATTTTGGATTAGTAATTCGAGTTCAATAAGTTAATAGATTAACGATAAGATCATTTAATCTCACGTTGGTTAAAGAGTACGGAAACTAATGACTCTCCGTTATATCTCATTTACTCTCAAAGGTGTATTTTGAAGCTCACATACAAGATAATTCCTCACAGCCTATGAGTTATATTGAACTAAGCATTTTGATTCTAGACTATATTAAGTCTCGAAAAGAATGTCATATCGAAAATGGATAAAAATTAAGATTGGGATCTAATGAATATTATATTAAGTTCAAGCATTTTGGATAAATGATTATGATAGAAATTATTAAGTCATGTAAGAATGACTTGATTTTGATTCAGGAGATAAATCTTTTTTAATTTTGAAATCATCTTTATAGGATACAATTATTAATAAGTTGCATGTATGGAAGAAGATTATTGAGAGATAGCATAATAACTTGACCATAGCTTAGCACCCAAACATTGGGCATGATACCATGGGCTCATGTCCCACTTGGCAACTAATATAATTACATAAACAAATGCATAATGATTTGATGCTTCGTGAAATATATGCAGGACATATCAACAAGTAGGGAAAGCATAATTTGATGAGGCATGCATGGCTCATCCATCAACATCCAACCAAATTGACTTGAACATTCCACAGACCTGTTCTAATTTGTTCACAAGATTACCTAAGTATCAGAACAAGCATAGCCTGAGAAAGATGTGCTACTCCATGGATTTAATCTCTCTATCCTAAGCTAATTATATGCAAAAGCTTGAGTGATAACTAAAATAACTCCATGGAGTTAATCTCTTTATTTATATTTCGTCCATTGGGACTTTTTTTTTGGGCACCCTAATTATAAAAAACAAAAAGAAAACATTCCTTATATGAAGAAGAAATATCTTCATATTTGATTTGGAGAATAATAATTCTTTTGATGAAATATTTGATTGATAGGCTTTCATTTTTTTAAAATAATATATTCAACTACGATTTGTGACTTCAATCGCAAACAATATTATTATTTTTATTTTTTTTAACATTGAGAAATTGAGAATATCGAACTAGATTAGGAGATTATTGACGATGTTGGTATGTGATAATTAATAAAATTTATTAAAAAATATATATTTTAAATTAGTAAAATATTATGTAAATAAGAAATAAATAAAACGATCCCACATTAGTGAGCTACAAGGTTTTGTTCCTAAAACTAGTTTCTGAATACAAGAAGAGAACATGAAATGTATAGCTTTGTACACAAAAGCACTTCTTATTCTACTGCATGGCATCTATTTGATTTGGACAGAGGCAAAAAAGAATGCGTGTCTCACACTGTTTATGTTTTTTTCTACATTCAAACAAAAACCAAAAAACTAAGTAGAAAGTGTATCAAAAAAAGAAAAAAAAAGTACAAAATACAAGCTAAGAATTTAAGAAATAGCTATCACTCTATGTTTGGTGGTAACGGATGTCAAATTTCAGAGTTAATTTACTCCAAAATAAAGTTTCCATTTTGAACAATTGAAGGAGAAAAATCTAATGCTTCTATTTACATTAACTATCTATAATAATTGATTTGCGAAAGAAGTTATTAACATTATGATCAATCTGATCTAGACCCGTATGTGTAGGATTATCCGAGATATCTTCGAGATAAAAACATCGAGCTCCCGAGGTATCACCTATACGAATACCAAGATTGGATAAGTTTTTCGACCCGATCTTTTCGATGCCCAAGTGATATATATGAGTGTAAAAATGAGTGTAAAAATGAGTGGTAAAAAAATATTAACCCTTTTTTTTTATTAAAAATAAGTTTTTATATGTGAAGATAGTCTCTAATCGTCTCTAACAATCTCCTCTTAAGCTTCTTATCCGCCACATAAGCAAATAGATAATTTATAATAATATATTTTGTTTTCTTATCTTTAGTTTGGGTTCTCCACCGAACCAAATTGAATTTTTCTCCTTTTTATTATTATTATTATTATCAATCTTGATCGTCGATTCCATTCAATGTGATAAAATTGATTTGATTTGACTCAATTTTAATTTTGTAAACAAAATTCGAAAATATTATTTTGATATTGTTGTGAAGGTATCGTTCATGTAAATATCATTTTGATGTTGTGTCGAGCTTACAACACTATTTAAAGATTCAAATAATTCCTGACAATGAGAATTGCGGACAGAGAGAGAGAGAGAGAGAGAGAGAGGACAAAGGTGAATTGGAAAGGGACAGTCCTTTCACCACAGAGTAAGCTGACACAGCCTTAAAAGAGGACCCACCCTTATGTGATGGCGACTCCACATTGCCATCACCACTTCCATTTCGTCATGTGCCTTCCAGTTTCAAACACACCCCCCCCCCCCCCCCCCCCACAGTATCTTCTTTTAAGTTATCCAAACATTGATTTGGAAAGTAGTTGCTTGGATGGAAAGAAGATGCTTAGGTTAATGGGGGACAACACATCCCACTTATCGTATCCTAATGCAACAATCTAGAGAAGAAGAAGACGAACCAGAAACTTTGAGATTCTTCACGACATGATGAGGTGCAGGACTAAGCTACAGGATTCCCAAAGCCGAGCACTGTGAAGACCATGGCCAAGTGGAGTACTTGGTGAGGACCGAGGATTCAGTGGAGGAAACAGTGCGTGGCTGTGTTGATCCCAACACGGCCACAGATCACAATGGTGAGCCCCCCACCCCTCCCCCCCAGGAAAGCCAAGCTTGCGACACAAAAGGCATACGGAGGAATGGTGGATTTCAAAGTCTTGTTCCATTCTCTGGAACAATAAATATTTAAGGACCATGGGGTCACTCCGGTCAAATTATCACCCCAATTGTCAAAAGCAAGGTCATCATGCGGCAGAGTCTTCGGGAGGAGTGCTAATTCCAATCACGAAGTGTCCTATAAATAGTTGTTCTCTGACACTGTTCACGGAGGCTGATGGATGAGCAGCCAAGCGAACAGGGTGAAGTTTATTCTGTCAGCAGCCTACTAATCTAATTTATCTCTTTGGAAGACGCAGGTAATTATGATTTCTTGTCTCATTACTGCTGCAACACATCTGGTACCACTTTGCTTGCTGTGCCATCAAACAATAGTATCAGTAGTAGCTTTTCCCGTCCACCAGTGAAACCCAGCAGCAGCAGCTCAGCAGTCGTACATCGTATAAAATCCTTAGGAGGAAACAGAGGATGCCTCAACGCACCAGCGAAGAGGAGGATTTGAGGAAGCAGTGTGCAGGAAGACGGAGGAGAAGAAAAGTGTGAAAGAATTAGATGCGCCGCATCCATCCATCCATCCATCCATCGCTAAAGCAGGGGAAAGCAGGGAAGGGAAAACTCACGACGTTGGTCGCACTAAACGAAATCCGTTATAACGAGGCAATTTGTCGTGTTATCATAACGGCACGAGAACCGTCATTGTCTCACCCAACTGGTTGCTTACTGCATGGAAGATAACGGATTAGAACAATTAATAGTGTAGACAATAACGCTTCGTGAAACGTTATATCGTTTGCTATATGAAACAATCCACTTCGATTGCGTTCCGGGAGAGATGGCAGTTTCGACATTTGGGGTGAGTATGCAGTGGCAGTTCGGTCACGTCGGTGGTTTTTCACTATATATTTTGGAACCAATAATAATAATAATAATAAAATAAATAAAGAAAGGGTTTGGGCGTGAGGGAGTGACTTCTCACTCACTTCTCCTCTTCCCCCCTGCGCTCTTTTCCGCTTTTGTGGCATCTCCTCTGTGTCGCTTTTACTTGTCTCTTCGGCCACCGTCGTCTTGTCTGCTCCTCTTCTCAGTCTATCTTGGTGGCGGTCGCCGGGAGGTGGAGCAGAAAGGCGGTGGCGGTGGAATGGAGAACATAAGCCACCCTCCAATGGAGCAACTCCAAGACTTGGAATACTGTATCGACTCAAATCCTCCTTGGGGTAAGAGATCTCTTTTAACTGTTGCCCTCGCTCTCTTTTGCTTGCCGGGCTGTCATTTTGCTTGCCGTCTGAATCGTTTGCTTTTCCTTTCTCGTTTTGGATGAGTGTTGGTCTTGGCTGTTGTCATTGTCTTGATGAACCGCTTAGGAGATGAGACTGCTCTTTTGTTACTTTGCATTCTGCTGCTTGTGGTATGGGGAACGAGTCGTAGGGTTAAAAAAAGGATCTTTTTTGTTGGGTCCTACAGTAGTTCGTGGGGAGACGTTGGATGTAGTTCGAGTTTGAAGGGTTTCGGTGGTTCTCTTTGCAATTCTTGCTTGAGGATGTGAGTTTGATCGGGTTGTTTTTGTCCTTTCTCGATGTGGGGTGGCAAGTGGTGCCCTTTTTGGTGGTAACTTTTGGGCATCGGTTTCACTACCATCCGGTGGGTAAATCTTCAGCCAACCTCCAAATTTCTGGTTGCCGCTTCTTTGTTGGCATCGCATGGTGAAAGAACGGATTTGTCTTATGTGATCTTTGTTTTCTGCTGTAGGTTTTCTTCCGTTATCTATGCTTCTTGTGTAAGCACCGCAATTTAAAAAATAGACACTCAGGATTCGTTCAAAAGGATTGTTTTGTTTATTAGCCAACTTGTTTTCTTGAACCCAGTTGGTTCAGATTGGGAATTGGATGATTCTGATCATTTGTCTTAAGAACTCTGTCCTTGCAAAATTATGTTTGAGTCAACTTTGAAGATCTTTTCCTCATAGGTTTATGTCATTGTTCAATCAACCATATAAAAATTTCTGGTATGCTCGGTGGTTGTGGTAATTCTTGCTGGTAGAAACCAATGTAGGTTGGTGCAAAACTCTGGTTTTATGGTCACTGAAGTCATAATAGAGCACTGGACAAACAAACCACTTCTTAGTGCTTCCAGATTTTTCTCCCACAAAATGGTGGACTTCTTTTCAGACATTTTATTGCTGCCTGTTTGGTTTCAATGCTATTTTATGGCTATGCACTCTGCACAATGGGAAGAGTTATGTTGTCTAGAAGATAGTGGAATCTCTTTGTGCTTCTAGGTTCAATTATCAGGGCAACAAAATCTACTTGATAGTTTGTGATGAATTTCCGGACCTCATTTGACTTCTCTGCTTCTATTTTCTGCAGATAGATATTGTATCACTTCTTGCTTTGTTTGCACTATATAGTAAGATGCCATTAGGATAACTTGCCCATAATTGAAGGGTTATCTAAGATCTCCTTAAGGTCTTGGAAGAGTCTAGCATGTTTCTCCGCCAGGTATTCTGTATATCTTGTTATCAGTTTATCTTCTTGAGATACAAGTATAAGATAAGCTTATTGTTCATCAAAATCTATCGAAAAATTCTGACAGGATTGAATTTTGTCAAGGGGACTATTCACACTGGTGCTTCATTGGTAATGTAGGTGTCCATGTGCTATTCCTCATGAAGGATTATGTAGGAAGCCTGAATCTGATGCATTATAGTATTTTAAGATATATGGCCACATCTTTATCCAAGTTAATTTTGTCACTGAGTAATCTTTGTCCCTGTCAATGACAATTTTGAACCCCCTGTTTATGGTTCTGAGGTGAGGTGCAGGATTTGCAGGTTCACGGTGTTGAGGTCTACTATCATATCATTAATTTTCTATTTACAATTTGTTTTTCTGCTCTCCGTTACCTTCATAGTATCATCATGTTTTTGGTTTGTTAAATATTTGTAGTCTTGATAAAGGGTTATTTGATCTGTAGTAGTGTCCTGAAACTTTGATCTCGAGTGCTCATGTAGCACATCAATCATTAGGGGAAGCAGCTGAAAAAGAGAGGGAGGAGGTTAATGCCAGTATTGTCACTTGGGCATCCTTGTGATACTATTACTCTGTCCTTCCATATGCTCTACCATATGAAACTCTGTACCCTTGTCTGTCACTTTCTTTCTGTCTCTTTGCTATTAGGTTATATGCAAGTATTTAAAAGTGGCCTAGAGCATGCTTTTCTTTCAGTTTTTTAAGGTAATGTGGAGATGATGGTTGCTTCTCTTGCTTTTCCTCTCTAATTTCTTGTTTTGTCCTGTTAATGTTTTGTTTTTATTTTTCATTTCAGTTTTTGTTTTGAGTCACTTTTGTGGATAGTTATTTAGGTATTGAAAATTTGGCTAAGATTAGCTACTAATGGTTTTGATTGGTTCGATTTCAACTTTGACCAAGCATAAGCTTGCATGCCTGTTTCCTCTGGACAAGTATAAACTCTTAATTTTTAATCACATCATTCTTTGGCCTCACTAACAGTTATTGATGAGTGATAACTTTAACTGGAGACCTATTTATGTGGAAATGTAAACCATGTATCATTCAGCTTACACGTATAACAACAATTTGCTGTTCCTTCTGTTCCAGCATATGTTTCAGCATATGTTTCTTATAAGAAGCCATCTTCTTTGTTTATAATAAGCATTTGTCTATGTCTCTTTCCTGCAGTTGAAACTATCTTGTTGGCTTTTCAAAATTACATTCTAATGCTTGGCACCAGTGTGATGATTCCCTCAATGCTTGTTCCACTAATGGGTGGGACTGATGTAAGTTAAAATTCATTTCAGACGGTCAGCTATACAGATATACTTTATCGTGTCAGCAATGGATATTTTGCACACTCACTTTGCTGATTGGTGCTTTTCTTATTGACATGCTTTCCTATATTTCTTAGGCTGACAAGATTCGAGTTATACAAACATTGTTGTTTGTATCTGGCATCAACACGCTTTTGCAAGCATTGTTTGGAACACGTTTACCAACCATCGTGGGTGGTTCCTTCTCTTATGTGATACCTATCCTTTATATCATTCGAGACTCATCTTTGCAGCAAATTCCTGATCCACATGAAGTGAGTTCCTATATTCTCTATTAAGGGCTCTCTAAAGCTTATGACCATGTAATACCCCAATCCGATTAATCTCACATCAGATTTGGCTAAGCTTTAAATAGTAAGTTTTTCACTACCCAAGTCCTAAATCACACCCCATTTTGTGGGTACTCCCATGTGGTTTTGGGCTCATATTGTGACAAATATGACATCAGTGCTTAGCCCATAATGTGGGAATAATTGGATTGCACCATTACAGGTCATCTTCTTTTTCACCATTTACCTAGTTAATCATACATGCTGCTGAGTATTCCATGTGTTCAACTTGCAGAGGTTTTTGCAAACTATGAGAGCCATTCAGGGAGCACTAATCATTGCATCCAGTTTGCAGATAATAATTGGTTATAGTCAGCTTTGGGGGATCTTTTCAAGGTAGTCCTTCAGAGCCCAAAGATGTCAGCATTTTTGTTATTTGTATATGTAATTTCCACTGTGTTGCTTTACAGGTTTTTCAGTCCGCTAGGTATGGCACCTGTAATTGGATTGGTTGGCTTGGGACTATTTGATCGAGGTTTCTCTGCTGTATGTCAGTAATACTTTAGCATCATTTTCTCTACAATAAGAGTCACAGTTGTTGTGTAAAAAAAACTGCATTTAAAGAAAAATGTTTTGCTCTTTAGGTAGGAAACTGTGTGGAAATAGGCATTCCAATGCTTTTGATGCTCATTGGGCTGTCACAGGTAGTTTATTTTTTTTGCAAAACTAGGTTTCTTCTTTCTTTTGGCTACTCAATTTGATTAGTTGAGAAAATTTTGTAATTTGCAGTATCTGAAGCACTACAGGCCTTTCAGAGATATTCCCATCTTTGAACGCTTTCCAGTTCTCATCTGTGTCACAATCATTTGGATATATTCTCTTATCCTAACAGCAGGTGGCGCATATAACCATAGACCTGCAAGAACTCAAAACAGCTGTCGCACTGATAGGGCAAATCTAATATCATCCGCTCCTTGGTAAAGTTTCACACTACATGCTGCTTGCCCGTTTAATCTAACTTTTGGAGTGTGCACCCTTTCTTTTCATGGACTAATTCTTCCAGGTTCAAGTTCCCATATCCTTTGCAATGGGGTGCACCGACTTTTGATGCTGGCCATTCAGTAGCCATGATGGCTGCTGTATTGGTTTCTATCATAGAGGTACAGCTGAATATAATTTCTGTGTTTCTAGGAATATCTTTTAAGTTTCTTTTGCCCAAAACTGCAGTCAACTGGTGCATATAAGGCAGCATCACGCCTAGCTATTGCAACACCTCCTCCTGCTTATGTATTGAGCCGAGGCATTGGTTGGCAGGTCTGATACTTAACTTTGTCTACTTGGATAAATTCTGTTCTTGTTGAGTTCTGGAGCTTGTTATGTTCTAATTTCATTTCATGTCCACATACACATAGCCCTAATACTTGCACAACAGTTTAGTCTCATGTTTTGAAACAACAAATTTAAATGTATACCAAATCAGATATCTATGCATACACACATATAGGCATGGTTATGTGCATCTATACATATTGGTTAGTTGATAGTTTGCATCATAAATTTTTATGGCTAAGCTTAAAACTTACAATTGATTATAGCAATAGATAGATTGCAGGACAAACTTCTTTGGTAATGGATAAACAAGTTATGTACATGATAGCAAGGTTCGTCGCACTACAGCATACCACTTGGTACGGGCGGTACATACCGGTTCAACAAGGGGTCCATATGGGCGGTACATATCAATCTGTCGGTATACCCCATCGTATCGTGTGTCAGTATATCAGTACGTATCTTACCGACGATCGATACATTGGTACAGATTGGTAAGGCGAACCATGCATGATACAGCTTCTTGTTGTATTTTATTTGTAGATGACATTGTTTTAGTTGATGAGATTCTAATAATTTAAAACTGAGTTATGAAAACTAAAGGTTTTAAATTAAATAGGACTGAGATGGAATATGTGAGACCTAATTTTACTAATACTAGGTGTATAATATTATATAGTAAAGTTACACGGGTAAGTTTTAAAAGCAAAAATTTTAAGTATTTTGGATCACTTCAATTCGATGGAGAAATTGATGATGACATGATTTGTAGAGTAAAAACTGGATCATTAAAGTGGAGATGAGTTTTGGGAGTTTGGTATAAACACAATGTACATCTTAAATTAACAGAAAAAATATTTAATAATTATCAAGCCAATAATACTTTATGGATTTGAGTGTTGGGTGGTTAAAAAATAACATATAGTAAAAGTTTTGTTGTTGAGATAAGCATGTTAAGGTGAATATGTGATGTTGCCAGAAAAAATAGGAAAAATTATTTTCATTTATAAACAATTAGGTGAAAACATATCCTAAGAGAATCATTTTTTGTTGTTATAAACATATGCTATGCTGACTTATAGGTGTTATTGTTAGAAGATGAGAGACAACATGTATTAATGGTACGAGAAGAGGTAAAGAAAGACTAAAGAAGTATGTATGAAAAATAAAAATTATGAATAAAGATTTTAATGGCTCTTAATTTAATTAAGGATATTACTTTTCAGAGAACTTAATGAGAAAAAAAACCTATGTAGCCGAGCTCAAATAATTGAGACATTATGGTTTGTTGTTATTACAGATTGTAGGACAATTATTGAGCGAAGAATGGTTGATCTAGAAAGTCTACAGTTGAACATCTAAAGAACGGTTTATATTCTTGTGCATAGAAGTGTTTTTGTGGTCACAGTTGAACACTTTCAACTGTGTTCAGACGTCTTGAGAGCTCCTATGTCAACTAAGAAGCTTGTTTCTGGTACTTTTCTTTTTGTAATTATTTTCCTATAAGTCTTTGAATCTTTTAGTTCTTTCTTTATGTTAGTCCTCATCCCTACATGGGATGCTAAACATTACAATCCATTATTAACTTAACACTGAGTGTATATACCTCAGACTTGAAATCAGAAGCATCTCTTGTCTTTGAGCTTTAGGTAGTGTAGCATCATTTATTACTTAAACTGAGTTTTGGCTGTCATGATATGCACACATTTGTTTCATAGATCACAAATGTGATATAGTCTTGAGCCTGTCTCTATCCTTTTTTTCTTTCAGCTTTGTAGCTAAATGCTAAAATGCTTTAGCATTCATGCTTCACCACAGGGGATAGGTGTACTGCTGGATGGTCTGTTTGGGACGGGAACAGGCTCTACTGTTTCTGTGTAAGATTTTTTTTTCCTGGCAAAATTCTGCTGCATGTGATAGGGAAACATGAGTTAGATATATGCAGAGTATGCAAAATATTCATGAAAATTATATATACCTATGGCCACAATGTGTTGCACTGCTTCCTGATTTTGGGAGGGACCATACCATAAGTCAGGTGCAATGCCCATGAAAAGGATCCGTGTTGTACATATTGCACAAAATTCCAGCATGTATCTTATATGATTCTAGATAATAATGGCAATGATGATAACACTAGTGAGTCGGGTGCAATGCCTCTGGAAAGGATCTGTGTTGTACTAGTACATATTGCACAAAATTCCAGCATGTATCTTATTTGATTCTAGATAATAATGGCAATGATGATAACACTAGTTTCTGTGCAATTTTAGGGAGAATGTTGGGCTTCTTGGACTTACTAGAGTTGGCAGCCGTAGGGTTGTTCAGATTTCTGCTGGATTCATGATATTCTTTTCCACCTTAGGTATGATTCCTCATACAGTTTCCACGATGCTGGTGTTAATGTTTTTTTCAACATGCAATCAGTTGATGATGTTTTGATCTGTTGCTTCAGGGAAATTTGGAGCCGTCTTCGCATCGATTCCATTTCCTATATTTGCTGCATTGTACTGTGTCCTTTTTGGCCTTGTTGGTATGTGTTTTATTTTTCTTGCTGCATGTGTACTTGCTGTCGATATTTCTAATTTCCTTTTTGAAAAATTTGCAGCTTCTGTTGGAATATCATTCCTTCAGTTTACAAATATGAACTCTATGAGAAACCTCATCATCACTGGTCTCTCACTTTTCCTTGGAATATCTGTTCCACAATATTTCAATGATACTCGGGTTTCTTCTGGTCACGCACCCGTAAATACACATGCAGGATGGGTTAGTTATCTTTTAACATCCGTTTGAATTCTCTACAGAATTAGTGAGTATTTTCTACATTAGTCACAGCTTTGTCTCTTGCTCTCTACAATCTGTTTGGTGCGACTTGAAATAAATGAATCAATCAACTATGCTTTAAGATGGCAATCAAAATAACCATTTGACAAGGAAGTGTGGAGGTTTTGTTGCTCAATCTGTTTGTCATTCTTTTGCTGGCTTGCTAAGCTATCATGTTGTGCGAAGTATTTCCTGGTTGTTTTTCCCGAATTTGAATTTTAGCAATTCCTATGTTAGAAGCAACGTGTTGTCTGATTAAACCATGGATGTCAAATGTTTGGAAAGGCTCTATTGTTAGAAGCAATGTGTTGACACCATAAACTTTTGCTGATTGCAGTTCAATGGGTTCTTGAATACGATCTTCCTATCACCTCCAACTGTTGGGTTGATTGTCAGCATATTTCTCGACAACACGTTGGAAGTTGAGAAGTCCAAGAAGGACAGGGGGATGCCATGGTGGGTAAAATTTAGAACCTTCAGAGGCGACAACCGGAACGAGGAGTTCTATACACTTCCTTTCAATCTCAACAGATTCTTTCCGCCAACCTAGCAGAGGCTCAGATCTTCGGCAAACGCTGACCGAGCTACTCCATTTTGATAACAATGCTTGCAGGCATGTTCTTCATCAATTCAAGCGATCGGTGATCCTGCAATCTTTTTGAACAAGTCGAAAAGTTTCGGCCCACTATCTAACCTTTTTTAGGGTTCCATCTTGATTAGTTGGCACCTTGCTGCTCCACTTACAGCTTGTGCTGCTAGAATCTCTTGTATTTTTCTGTTATATGCTTCTTGTATTAGGCCGACTGGTTCATCTGTGCCATGTAGTTTTGTGGTGTAATAAGACAGCACTGTTTCACACATTTAATTGTTCCTCATTTGTCTATCTTATTATGAGTTTATAAATTGCACAGGAAAAGTCTAAATACTGAACTGTAAACACATTAATATTGAGATGAATAAAGAATTAATTGTTTGGTAAAATCTAACAGAAACTCTTGTTAAATATTACAATAATTCTAAATTATAGTCTCAACTTTTTTCTAATTAAGATGATAAAAATATTGTAATAAATTGGGAGGTTCATGTCAATTTTTTTATTTATCATTTTATAGTGCAATTATTACTCTTATCAGAACAAATACTTTTTTGATCAATATCGAACTTAATATATTTAATCAATAGAAACAAGAGATGTGATCTCAAATAAAAGAACAACAAACCAGAAAAGATACATAAAGTAGAACCCCAAATGAAACTCCACAAAAATATCCTTTTTTACTATAAAAGAAGTAACTAATTATATATTATTCAAAAAGATAAAAGAACCATTACAGTCATCTCCATCCCACTTTTTACTTATACAATACAAATATCAAAAATTAAGATAAAAATCAAAAAATAAAATAAAAGTATTTATAAATAAAAAACTAAGAAATTAAAAGGTAAATATTTTAAGAAATTATATTTATTTGATTGGGGAGTGATCAGCAGGCCCATGGGCCTCTATTTGGGCCTCATGCCACATTTATGACATGGCCTAGAATAAGAATTGCTGACTGCAACAAATAAGATTTCTTTTACTGTTCTTAGATTAAATCTAAGTGTGAAAGAGAGAGAGAGAGAGAGAGAGAGAGAGTGATTTTGGCATTCCAAGTCAAGTTATTCACATGGTGGGATGACTTGTGTTTGCTGCTTTTTCCCAAATCAAAGTGGAGATGGGACATTTGAATGGAGCAATCCAACCCTAATGCACGGGAAGTGCAGAGGGATTCCTCCTCTTCTCATGACTCGGTTGTCACGTCTATGTTTTTATGCGTCTTGTGGTCTAGCAGAGCATTGCTTGCTGCAGTCCCAATGAGGTACCAAGCCGCCCACATTTGTTGACTTTTGGAGCACCAAAATAATGGTTAGGTGCGTCGGATCATTATTTCTTTCGTACGAATTGTCGAAACATTTTTCTTTCATATTTTCTAAACAATACTTGTATTCCGATGATCTTCAAAATAGACTCCTGACAATCTTCAAGATGATGTTCATATTCCACGTTTCTATTAGAACGTATCCAGTGAAGTCAATGGAAACAAGTGACTTGGTCCGTAAGTCAACAGTTTCCTGGCATCAACGGAGTCTCGGGATCATTTCCCACCCCACCGGCACTCCCTGTCCTCCTGTAGATTGCCCGATAGATTACACAGGCCAAACACACGTCAAATGCGACGCTGCACGTATGGAATCTATTACTGTCGAAAGCCATACGTCAGCGTCTTCATTACCACGTGTGAAGATACTCCCTGTCCGAGACTGGGGGCCGTCGGTTCGGGATGGGCCCGCAGGTTTAGAGGTAAGACGTCCCGCTCACGCACAGGAGTTAGTGGTGTGGAACGATCGGGGGCCCGCTGCTCTCTGGGAACGGAACTGGCGGGACCCTCTCTGTGGAAGGTACCAACTCGGGTGTTACCAAGGGCGTGTTGGCCAGGAGGCCGTGCCGTCGAGCACGAGCGATCCCGACGGTCGCGTGTGTCCCTCATACACGAAGCACGTAAACAACACTCAAAGTCTGCACGAATCACGACATCAAACGTGGAGACGACACGTCCGGTCGCCATTCGAGATCCACGGTCCAAACAAGCCCGCGGCGGAGCTCCACCGGAGTCGGGGCCCGCCTGTCGACTCCGCAATCTCCCTTCATCAGCATGGACAGGTGGACCGTTTGCGGGAGGGGCAAATCATGGTGCGTACGGCCTTCCCGAGAGCGGATCCGAAGCACGCAAGCGCGACCGGCACTTGCGACTGCATTCGCGCGCGATTACGTCGACACTTCTGCCCTTTCTTACTTATTTCCTATTTATTAACTTAATCTCAATTATCACTAAGTAAACCATGTGCTAACGAATACGCGTATAATAGCTAAATATATAAGTGTAATTACACGATAAATACTTTCTCGCCCCGTTTCCTCTGCCGTGTCGAATTAAGAGAAGAGCAAAACAGATGGAGATCAAATACACATACATATCTACATCGATATTAAAAGCGAAGAGATAGAGATAGATGGAAAGGGGAAACCAAAGGATTTGATTCGATCTATGCATCCACAGATCTAGATTTTGTCGGAAAGCTCGGCTCCTTCGTCTTCCAATTCGCTATTGGGTGGTGGAGTTGGGCGGAGACGGCGATCGGGCTTTCGCGACTTGCAGGGGAAAAAGCTCTCTGTTTTCCTTTCTTTTCCTCGTTGGTTTTGATATAGTAGGAGAGGGTTTGGGTTTGAAGTTTTGATCCAGACCACCCCGATGCCCAACACCAGGCACAATGCTGTTTCCGATTCCTCCTCGGACGCACCGACCGATCACATTGAAGGTGGTCTCTGATCCTGTTTTGATCCATCTGTTGTTGTTTTCGTTCACCTGTTTGGGATAAAGAGTGCAGATTTTTCCGATCTTGGGACAATGCAAAGAGTGGATTTTGATGGGGTTTGATTGTTCTTGATGGCAGAATCTGTGAGGCATTTAAAGATCGAGGATGGGGATCGTCGGAAGGGCGCTGATGGGCAGCCGAATCCGTATCCTGACCGCCCTGGACAACCTGATTGCAGTTTCTACTTGAGGACCGGCTCATGCAGTTACGGGAGCAAGTGCAAGTATCACCATCCTACCATCGCTGGGCAGGTGGTGAAAGGGAGTGGAGTTGATATGATTTTGATGTTTTAGTTGTGCTTTGCTCTTTTCAGCTTGAGCTTTTGCTGCCATCAATGGCGATTCTGAAGATGAACTACTTGGTTAATATTTGAACTCATCCCCTTTCGTAGGGAAATCATTATCGAGGTGAACTCCCGCAAAGAGATGGTCAACCTGATTGCCAGGTACATCGTTTTGCACGAAAGCAAGTTTGGGCATGTTATTATGCTTAGACATCTATTCCACATACCTTACCGGCCTCTGTTCTAGTAAGATATGACTGTTAGTACAAAAATCCGATCTGGTGAAATTATTTTGATCGTTTTTGCCGCCATAGAAGCAATGACATAGCTATATAGCTTGGAGAAGAAAGAGGGCAAGCTCAATACTCCAAGATAGTAATATGGTGAAATTATTTGTGATTGTTTTGCCTCTGTATAGATTGACATATCTACATAGATTGGAGAAGAAACAGGGTACCCCTATGTTCCAAGATAGTTTGTGGTCTTTATTAAGAACTGTCTAACCGGGAACAATTCCTTTCCTGAAAAGAAAATGTGATGAAAGCTCCAATTACTCAATTTTCGGATGTCATAAAGGTGTTTCCTTAAGACTGTAACGTATGTGTTTTATAACTGCTGTGAATCCCTGTTTGCTTCTCTAAACCAAAACATAAGCATGCAAGAAAAGAAGGAAAACCATAAAGACTTGGTTCTGCATGTGGCTTTCTTATCAGACAGAAGATAGCTAATATTTGCCAGGATTCAAATGTAATTTCAATAACAGAGATGCTACTAGGACAACTAATGTGTGTAACCATGACATAAATGAGACAAAGAAGCTAAAATGCATTCCTAAGAAAAGCTTTCTGCCCTAGAGTTATTCAGAAATTTATTTAAAAGGTTTGGAAAGCCAAGAACAAGCACAATGATATGGAAATACATGAGATATGCTTAAGTCAAACTACTATTTTTTAGAGTGTCTAATGGTTTCATGATGGAAGACTTTCACACACAGAAATATTATAACTACAAATTTATACATCTTCTATGTTTTGTCTATGACCAGATAACAAATACTTCTAAAAATTTAATTGAAAAAATCACATTAATATCCTAAGATGTAAGAACATCATACAACACACATATGTTTGAAAATTTTTGGTGGAAAATATCTAATATGTTAAAGAAATAACTATCGGTAACTTCAGAACTACCAAATTTGCTATGGCACTGGAAACTGGAAAGGATGTTTTGTCTATGTCATGCTTTTGATTAAAAAAGTAGTACATGAGCATTTGCACCTAAACCTTTGATTTTCTCTTAGTTGGTGATAGCACCACTTGGTAACTTTTCTTAGTAGCCCATGGGCACAGGATGCTAAGAATTAATGAGATCTAACAACATAACAATGTTCTTGTCAGTGTCCTTCATGGCATTTTTCTTTAATTGAATTTTGTTACTGGCATTTGTCTTGCTGAAACTATGCTCTCCAAAGTTATGTTATCTTGATCCTATGAGAAGGGGTAACACGCAACATTTGAATCTAGCTTACCCTATTATGTTTAGAGATCATTCTGCACAAGGATTCCTTGTGAGCAAAATTCACCTCTTTAGGAACCCATAACCCATAGGACACCTTTTAGATCATAGAAGTAGAATTTGATGGACTATAGTCTATCTGTTTAGCTGTTACTTTAAAAACTAAAAGATATAATGATAAAGACAAAGCAGCTGTCGAAGAGTTGGGAAAAACTGATGTAGAAAATGAGGGACAATTGTTTATAATGGTTTGGATGTGTCCAAATAAGATGTATAAATACACTGGTTTTATGAAATTTAACTTTGTATTGGAAAGGCTCAAGAGATGGGAAGATAAAGATTATTTGAAACTATTACAATGGTGTTTTGCTTTTAGCATAGCTCAATCAAACAAAATGATACATGAAGTCAACCCCAAATAATGAAGAACAATGATACATTCTGAGAATATTTGTATCACATGAGTTATCTTTTTCTTCTTAATCATCTTGAATTCATATATAACTTTTTGTCCTCGCTCCTGTTAGACCACCACTATAATCCTTATCCAACTTGACATATGCCTTATCATGAATGACTGTTAGATAAATTTAGTTATTTTTTTATGATGAGATAGAATTTTCATGTCTGAAACTCATGTACCCTTTTGATGTTTTGTCAAAATAAACCTTCTGACAGATTTGTCTTGTACAGAACTGTTGTGTCAGCATCCATGACACTTAGACATTTCCATGATATAGAAGTTGTTGGCATCTAAATAATCAATAATAAGAAATGAGAAAATTTCCAAAGAATATTCATTTCTTATAACGAGCATAAGATGTCTTTGAGCAATTCTGAGATGTTTGCTCCAATGTGCCTTCTTCTTAAAGAGTATAAGCTTTTCCTATGCTACATGGTGAATTGGTGCTCTTGTTGATTTTTGATCCACAAGACTATACCAATGATGTGTCAGATGGACTATGCTTTATAGAGCAAGATATTTTCATTGAATGCAAGAAAATGCAGAACCTTACCTCTTAGTTGAATTCCTGAATTTGTTGCAAAAATGAACAGAAAATGAGTTGACAAATGCTGATTGGTTTTTCTATACCAGATGAACTATGGGAGATCATAACCTGACCATGGGTAGAGTAGAGTAAACTCCAAATTACAGTTTGGACCATCAAGAGATGTCAAGCCATGAACTCATCTCTTACCAGTGGATTGGATCTTTCTCAATTAGAAAATTATATATTTATTCTATTAATAAAATCTTGCAATTTTGTGCTCATAAAATTAGTTCTTTAAGGTGTCTTAACAAAATCAGCACAAAAAGTGTCTTGCAATTTTTCTTTCAACTGTTTAAGGCAACTTATTTGATTTGGCAGCTTAATACAATTTCCTTTTGAAATAAACCAGCATATATAGTGTTAAGAAGATGCAGACCTGAAGAATCAATTGCTTTGATTTCTCATTCTTTTTTATCATTAATACATTAGATAACGTATGGTTTAGTGATTCTAATTTGTGCTGACATTTGCTTTGCTTAAATGTGCTATTGCAGTTTTTCATGAAGACAGGAACCTGCAAATTTGGCTCAACCTGTAAATATCACCATCCACAAGATAAGCGTGACACCCAAGTACTTCAGTTAAATGTTTTGAGTCTACCACTGCGAAAGGTGTCGAGATTTATTTTTAATTTTTACCCTGCATATGATGAAATTCAGCATATCTAAATATCTTAGACCATTTGTTCCTTTAATGGGAGGCAGGTTTGTGGTGTCAGGATAAGATTACTCCTTCGTGATCTAGCTGACCAGTTTGAGTTGCAAAGATAGCCATGCTGCTTGCAGCAATAAGGCTGTGTATTCTCAGGCTCTGGATTGGCATGAGCCTTGTGTACTAGGCCACCCTTTATTTTCTTTTTAATGGTCTCAAATTCCTCAAATATCTGTTGGAGTTTTCATTTGATCTGGTTTCACAGGATGAAAAATCATGTCCCTACTACATGAGGACTGGAACTTGTAAATTTGGAGTTGCCTGCAAGTTTAATCATCCTCAGCCAGCCAATGTTGGAGCCATGTTTCCTGAATCAGGTCTCCCAATTAATGGATATTATGGATCTTTTGCACCGTCAACAGGACCATCTTTAACAGGTGAACTTCCACCATGGCCTTTCTCAAGGACCACCATGTCTAGTCCTCATATGCAAGGGCTCCAAGGTTTCATGCCACTTATTCAGCCGCACAGCCAAGCCACCATGCCTATGCAGCAAGATTGGAGCACATACATGGTTTGGAATCAGACCTTAAAAATCTACTAGATTTTGTGTGATTTACTACTTGTCTTGTTCAAGCTGCTTGTCAAACCCTAGCTATTTATGATGATACAATGAAGTGTTACTGCTCCTCAGCAGATTGAGAGCCTATTTTCCAAACTTATGCTTAGTGACTCTCTTTTTTGTGTATGCTAGTATTTTACTAAATATTTCCATAAAGAACTTTCTTTCATTTTTAGCTTATAATTACAGGGCGTTAATGTGTTCTTTTTTAAGTTCAACTTTTGATTACAGGGAATTATATTGAATTATACCTAATAATATATTACACTTTTTCTGGTGAATCCATGTGTTTAAAGTTTTGGCATTCTGATTAAGCTCTTGGCTAAGATTGTCCTAGTCCAACTGACCATGTTGAAAAACACAACTAACTAGATTTTAGGAAATAGCATCTAACAATTCTTGCGACCTTATTTTTTTACCGCTAAGACTGGCCTCATCCATTCTAATCAGCAAAGGTACTTTGTTAATTATCTTTGGTTGACTGTGGCAGCTTTTCAAGATGATTTTCATTAGATATAGAAAATCTAATGTATGTATATTTGTTGACACATAAATTGCTACCACACCATTGTTTGCAATGTAGACTTTACTTGCTTCTGTACTTCTGTTATCATTAAGGTTTTAATCTATGATGCATGTATACATCATTTGCTTCCTTTTATATACTGCAGTAGCATCTTTCTGTAGCCAACTTTTATAGTATACCAATACTTAAGCATGCTTACTACTTCAAGCAGGGCAGTATTCACATTCCCTCTTACAGTGGTCCTAGGCCTAATCATCTATCCAATTTAAAGAACCATGGGCAGCCAGGCTCAATGGCACCAGTTAATTTTCCACACAGACCTGATCAACCAGAATGCCAACACTACATAAGAACAGGGTGCTGCAGATATGGTAGTTCTTGTAAGTACCACCACCCGAAAGAGAGGAACCCACCAGCTGCATGCACTATAGGGCCCTTTGGGCTTCCTCTCAGACCAGTAATTTCTCTTCTTTATCATCTTGGTGCTTATTATGTTATTTGTTACTATCTGATTGTTTCCTTGTTTTCATTCATGCACCTGTGACTTGATTTATAGGGTGAGCCTGCATGCACATTCTATGCTACCTACGGAAGCTGCAAATACGGGGCAGCTTGCAAATTTGATCACCCATATGTGGCTGTGTTCCCTCTGATGGAACAACCACTGGCCTATCCCTATCAAAGGGGTTCAGAATGTACACAGATGACTTCAGACAATCCATCTTGCTGGATGCCAAAAGCACCTGATGAGCTCATGAAACCTGAGAGAATTGGTGAACTGCAGGATTTGGATGACATTGAGCATGATGATCCGTCTACTCCAACTTCTCCATCGCATACTGCTCCTCATTCAGAATCATCATCAATAAATCAATCTGATCACTGTTAGCTTCTCTACATTTTTCATCCATTCTCACCATGGTTCTATAATGGAAATTTTGGCATCTCTGCTTTCTCTATCACTGTATTCTTGCACATGGCTCTCTCGAACAACTGGCCAGTTTGAAGATCTACATGATAGATGATGAAGAAACAGTATATACAAACAAATAGCTGGTTATATGTAATCTAAATTACTTGTTTTGCGGATTGTTATCTGTTTTCTTTGAGAAGAAAACAAATCGGTTAAAGAGTCATGAGGAGAATTTCATGTATTTACTTTGCAGATCAGGACTTTTAGAATAATGTTGAAAAAATGGAAAGATTTATGTTGTAGTTAAGAAAACTGTGAGGTTTGCTTTAGATAACAATTATGTCTGCGAGTGGATAGTTTTATGCTTTGGTTTGGGAAGGAAGCAGGAAGGATGCTTCTGACTTTTGCTCTCTTATACTGCATGTGTTTATGACTCTAATTGGTGAGACCAGACACGATGATAATGCTGAAAGTTACGAGTTTGATGTAAGACTTCGATTAGATTAATTTTTTATCAGAAATAAATAAGACTAAGATTAGCGTATAAGGGTTTGATGGATATATTATTGTCAACTTCAAATTAAGCATTTTGATCAATGATTTGAATTCGACAAAGTTAATAGGCTAATTAATATATCAAGTTCGAGTGGTAGAAAAGAGCTATTTATGGATGAAGTTAGAGAACTTGTAGAGTTACCACTTGGTTATGCCTTACCTACACTATACTACGATTTAATCTATGCCAAATTGGGTCTTGACAAGGACGTCAAGCTCTTTACTTGTAACATCTCGATTAGTATTACATTGAAAATCAAAAATTGATAAAATTAAGATTGACTTATAAGGGTTTGATACATATACTTTTGTTAATTTTAACTTAGGCATTTCGACTAGTGTATTAATTGTGACACGACTATTCTAGTTCCATATCGAGAGTAAGAAAATACTTGAATGAGTTTATAAGAATTATAATATCATTATCTATGTATTTGGTTAATCAATTATAATTGATTTAATACTAGGCATTTCGACTAGTGTATTAGTTGTGACACGATTATTCTCGTTTCATGTTGAGAGTAAGAAAATACTTGAATGAATTTATAAGAATTATAATATCATTATCTATGCATTTGATTAATCAATTATAATTGATTTAATACTAGGCATTATGAGAGGCTTAAATAGGAAAGTATTATCCTGTAACGAGGCTACTTGATTGTTCAATTTGATCATTCATCAATACTAGGCATTTTGCTGGTTTCTCCATTTTTTTCCTGATAAAACATTTCAGCATAATCAACTTCAAGTTGCGTTGAGTGTGACAGCAACATAAGATGCCCAACCCAACCTTGCAGTTAAGATTAACTGTTGATGAATGATCATGCAAACAAAGCGAGTATCCCAAAGATATCAGACAAGTTCTTATCATTGCAAATGAATACAAAACCACAGTGTATGCTATTTGTTTCTACACACATATCGGATACGAATACACGGGTTCTGAACAAGGAAAGTGCGTCAATGGAATGAACACATGACCAAAAGCTGCACTTCAATGGTTTTGGGTCACTCCCACAGATCAGAGTAGCAATATATTGTGTGACAAGCAAATGTAAAGGACAACGATTACAACAAGAGAAGAACAAAAACCTTACAGATCTGATACGGCAATTAACATGCAAACAACAGTAGCTTAGAACACTAGAATTGTAAACACAAATAAAGTCGTACCCAAATATCGTAGGCTCTGCAAGAAGTCCAGACAGAGATAGAAACCTGTTCATGCAATATATAAAGCCCCTCAAGCGGCTTTTGATTGAGAGAGGTACGAAATTGAGTCACAAGTCAGACTAGGGGTCAAGAATCTACATCGCTATACGAGTGGAATCACAAGTAGCTCTACGATATCCCGACTGTCTTCCCAAGAAGCCACAAAAATAGAGTTATTTCAAGCATAAATATGGTATGGAGCCATGCCCGGTCCACCGTGAAGCCAAATATGGTAATCCCTGCTCTGTTGTTCTCCAAATATGTGACTGCAACATAAGAAAAAACAATTTAGAATGATTAACCATGTCACGATAAGACAAGGTTCATATCATCTGCTTAAAGCATTTAGAATTTTTTTGTTTCGAGAGTAAGACTACTTCGGTGCTCACCTAGTGCTTGTCTCTTTTGGAAGGCCATGGTATTCACATGAGTATGTACAATCTTTGTACATATTAATTCATCTATATCACTGGCTTCTTCATCATCTGTGTCAGCATCATTTTCAGGTGATACATGATTGGTGTCAAGAGCAATGGTAGAAGTTGTCTCGAGGTCTACGGCATATGAGTCAATAGTAGCACAGACGTGCCATTTTGCAGCATGGCCTGTGAGTGCTTGAGCTTTGTGTGTGATTTTTGCAGCGCTACGTAAGCATATAAGCAGTCCGGTCACGAGCACAATTGAGCACAACTGCGAATTAGGGGGAAAGGGGAAAATTTAAGTTCAATGATGCTGATTAAAAACTCTGAAGGGGGTAAGAAGCAAATGCTTTAAAATCCCATTTAATAAACAAGCATGTGAGGGTTATCATGGAATTCAATTCATAATTTTTCCTACACAGCAGAAAATAGTGCAAGATTTCTCAGTCCTTATTTCATGATATCACAATGACATCTTCTGACATCTTGGAAACACTCTGAGATCCAGAGCACACGTTCTGCTTATTCTTGCAATGAACATATATAAAGAAATGTAGATGATATCAAACCATGGACAAAAGATTAGGTTGAGATATACATTGGTACTGTTTGGAAATTCCAGTCAGGAATGCATGGACTAACTATCATTAAAGAATTTGATGATCGACACAAATTATACTACCATGATAGAATCAAGTGAGAACTAAACCATGTCGGAAAATAAGGGCTTCAGTTATAAATCAGATTGGCATTTCGATAAATAAGCAGCAGCGTTTCATGGAAATGATGTTCCTCGAGAAGGAAGAATTTGTAAGATTTAATTAAGGTTCAATCCTATTAGATAGCAAAGACAAGAGGGAATAGGTTTTCTTGTCTCATTTGGTATGTATGTGACAATTCAGAGATGTCGGCCGACCTCATTTTACCTTTGTGACAAACTTTTATAGTCTATGAAAAGTTTGTCAAATTTCGCATCCTTATATCATATGCTTTTCCAATTTCTATCATCACTTTACTTTGTAGACGCTAATGTAACTTTGTTTCTAGTGTTGTGGACCAAAGTTAAAAGCATTAATCTTGTCAAAGCTTATAAATATATTGTGCCCTTTCCTAAAAGTTTTTAGGATTATTGATCGTCCAATCAACATATATATCGCGGTATCTGAGCATATCATGAATTTTAATCATGCTATAGTTCACAGTGTTCAATTAAAACTATCTGTGTAATATCTGTTCTTCGTTTGGGTTAATTCTTTAGCTCCAATGCTTAATTCGAAGAAGCAAAATGAGGACTTGGAAGGCTCACCGCGAGTTCTCCAGTGTTGAAAAGATTATCGTCGGAGTGTGGCCGGAGAGTCACCAGGGTGGCGGCGAACTGGCTGGCCGTGACCATTATCAACCCTGCCAATATGAACACCCGAAACCTGTGGCTGATTACTTTGAGCTGCCTCCTCAACCGGAGATGCTCTCGCAGCACTGCTTCGACCTCCGATTCCCCTCGGAACACCGCCGCGAAGTCCTCCAGCCTCAGGATTTGGAGGTGGCATATGAGCCTAAAGAGCACGCAGGAGAGGAAGAAGCTGGAGATCCGGTAGATCAAGGACGCCAGCTGGAGCGCGCACGAGACGCAGTAGCTCAGCAGGGGGTTCCCCACGAAGGGGATGCGGCCGGCGCCGGAAATGTACCACCAGAGCTTGTAGGCGACCTCGGCGGCGAAGCAGGGGGCGACGAAGCAGGAGAGGAGGCGGAAGGATTGGTTGAGCTCGAAGGTATAGCCGAGGCGGACGCGGTCGGTCTCGCCGGGCAGCTTGTCGAGGAAGAGGAAGCGGC
This sequence comes from Musa acuminata AAA Group, assembly GCF_036884655.1. NCBI lineage: Eukaryota > Viridiplantae > Streptophyta > Magnoliopsida > Zingiberales > Musaceae > Musa > Musa acuminata. The sequence continues at coordinate 46,515,638 of NC_088334.1, read as the reverse complement.
GGAGACCGTAGCTGCGGGTGACGGAGGAGAGGGTAAGGAAGGAGAGGGCGGAGGCGGCGGTGAGGGACAGCTGGACGACGAGGTCGTAAGGACGGCGTTGGGGGCGGAAGGCGAGCACGAAGTGGGACACGGCAGGGACGGCCACGGCGAGCAGGAGAAAAACGGCCCAGGAGACGGCGGCGCGGTAACCGCTGCCGGACTGGTCGAGGCAGAGCCAGCGGAGACAGGAGCGGAAGTTGCGGAGGTCATCGTCGCGGCGCGAAGGGCACCGCGCGTAAGACTCCGAGGTCAGGAGCGGCCGGGCGTCTGCTCCGGCGTCGGCGTGTCGCCCCATCGTCCTGCTCTGCTTCCGGCGCTCGGTCGGGAATCTACGTATGGATGAGGGAAGAAGCAATGGAGGGGATTCACACACAGGTGAGCTGCTTTTGGTTCCCCTTAATTTGGGAAACACACACCATCACAGATTATATAGAAAGATGCAATCTTTGGTGGGTGGCGACGGAACGAGACATTAAGGCATGAATGTGCGCTTGCTTTGGCAACAACCAGTGAGATGTTACCCTCTGTTTTCTCTTTTATTGCCATGTTGACGACCTTTCTTGGTTTGCTTGCTGTTAACTTCCAAGGGGAGAGAGAGAGAGAGAGAAGGGACAGCCTTTGGGTGGTAAGACAGCTGGTTAGAGTCCAACCTACGGTAAGAGATAATTAATTCATAATGAATCATGTAAAGGAAATCGTATAAGACATTCACATGGATCACAACCATTTTAAGGTAAGAAGGTTACACATTTTCTCTTATTTTTATACATCAAGCTCATGTATGTCATAAAAAAATGTATAATGATAATATGAGTAAACCATCCAGTTAACTCAAGATAAATCAAAATTTCTATATAATGATTTAAAATATATAGTATAATTTCATAAACCTCTTAAAACAATTATTATGTCTTAATTTAGGCTTGGCCTACCTAGCAAATTAGTCATTTGACCTAAATCAATCCTAATTTCTATTAAATAATATATAAGTTATATTTGATATATGTTAAACCTGACAATATTGAATCTCGGATAAAATCAATTGATGTGTTTGTGATTTAATATGCATTTAAGTGACGTAGGACTAGCTTCGATCAAAAAAGATGAATCGATTAAAGCAGGAGGAATCAAATGTTGGGCCAGAGCAAACATGTCAGAAGATTGGGCGTCGGGCCGAAGGATCAATCGATGTGTTGGCAAAAGACTTCGTGTCGTGTCAATTGTACATCTATAAGTCATTTGACCTAAATCAACCCTAATTTCTATTAAACAATAATGTATAAGTTCTATTTGATATTCCGACAATGTTAAATCTCGGATAAAATCAATTGATGTGTTTGTGATCTAATATGCATTTAAATGACGTAGGACTAGCTTTGATCAAAAAAGATAAATCGATTAAAGCAGGAGTGATCTATCTTTTTTGCTTCAAGTTTGAATCCACTCAGAGCCTATAAATAACCCTCTCAACCCTGCTCAGATTACACAAGAACTAAGAACAAAAATAAGAAAAAATTCTATTATAATCTTGTAAGAGTTCTCCTCTAGTCCAAGGTTGATTTCTGTGTAAGAGATGAGTGAGTGGGGGTGTAAAGGATTTCTCCTGAGTCTATCAAAAGGAGAATCGAATTGTGAGGGTAGTTGATCTTCGCCCATTAAAGGAAGATCGTTAGTGGATGTCGGTGGCCTCGACGGAAGAGGAATCAAGAGTGGATGTAGGTCATGACGATTGAACCACTATAAAACTCGGTTTGCATTTACTTTAAGCTCGTTACTTTCATAGCAAACTGCTTTACTTATTCACTATGCTTCCGTACGCTTTTAAGTTAACATCTTTCCGATATGGTTTTTCATCGAATGAAGATTTTTCAAAACTGAAGTTTCTAACGAAAGCACTAATTCACTCCCCCCTCTTAGTGCCGACTTGATCATGACAGATAAAACCATACTAAATCAACAGCTCGAAAGAAATGATTTTAGCTATAAAAAATATACAAAATTAGACTTAAAAACCCTAAAATAAAAAATAACATAATAGTAATTTATATAATTTTTTCAATAACTATCAAAACTAAGAAAATCAAGAACCAATCTATTGATTGATCTAAGATTAGTGTTCCAACAGACAGCATGAACCGACTATATTAGATAAAATTAATCTAGTTATTTTAATGTACACAAACATTACATAAATATAACTTAGAACTTCCTTATTATTTATTTTCAAAGATGTTTACATCAAATTTGAATTATGATTAAGGTAAAAGAAACAACCTTTCTCATCCTATTGCTCTCTCTTCCTTGGATCATTTCTTTTTGCCTCCTCGTATTATCATTCTACCTCTTTATCTTGTTTCGATTATCATTCTTCTATACCCCGTGGCTTCTCATGTCTTCTCTTCCTCGAGTCATCCTATTTTTACCATTGATAAATTCTTTCTATAGTCTTCTCCTCTTCCCCTATGAAAGAATAACTTTTGATGGCTTTAAAATATCCATTTTGATCTATGAGAAAACCATTTGTTCTTCTATTTCAGTCATGACAACTATATTAAACACACTATTTATATTCTACTTTTGAATTAAATTAATGTAATTACTTTATAAATATTGTAACATGTTATATATATAAATTAAAATTATCGATGACAAATAAATGTCCAAATGCGATCATTATCCGTGACTACATTAACTAATAGGATGGCACATAAGGAACACAGACAAGTCGGGCGAAAATATCGGCCATGATTTGTTGCTAGTGATCATAATTGAAGGAAGCTTGCAGTGTTTGATGTACAATTGAAGGAATTGACTTATAAGCAAGCAATGGTTCTCAAACTCCTCCTTTTTGTCAACCACTCCATCACCCACTCAACAATCTAATCAACAAATATATGTACTTAGAAAAGCTTTGATCTTACAATGGTGGATCGAAGACATTGGAAAGAACACGTAAACGGAACCAAGACTTGAGCTTTATATATAATGAATGGTTTCAATTGTTTATGGCGATGGGATTTGGAAGAGACGACATGGGGGCGTGTGATGGTCGCACAATTCCCAAGAGGATTTGGTGAGAAATTAATCAACTGAATCTAATTTTCTTGAAACTAATAATCGCTCATCTTTTTTTTTTCTTTGTCTAGAGTAATCAAGTCAACATAATTTTTGGTTTGAATTTACTACTAATTATTCTTAGCAAGTGATATGAAAATTTTGATATGAAAATTAGATCATGAAGATTTCTATCAAGGCAGCAGATTCTGAGGAAATAAAGCTTGCAGAAGGATGCTAAGCCAACCAAGACAGAATGGGCCTCTCAGTCTCTTTAGCCTTCCAACCAAGCCCACATATCTCCAGATTGCATCACGTACACAATCCGATATCAGCTCGTCGGCTATTTCTTGAATGACGATGGCATTTGTGTTACTTCAGATGCAAGCAATGATCAGCATTTCATGCGACCAGTGACTCAGCTACTTTACAATCGTGTCTTCTTTACGACCTAACACACAAATCTGAAGGAAGAGGACACGGAAAAATGACTCATCCAGCCATCTAATGGACGGCTTTTGCGAGAAAGCTCGCGGATTGATGCGTCCGTAGGTCTCCGAGAGATCGCTTTCATGGTGGCAAAGAGAGGAGAGAGGCACGACGAAGGAAGATGTGTAGGTGGCAAGTAATGTCCCCCAGGATGGATGCTCTGCATCTCCCGATGAACAGGGAAGATTGCTCCGATAATGACGTCTGCTTAGTTTCCACTCATTTTGTAGCAGCAGAATCTGAATCATTCTTAGATTTGCATCAATCTTTGCCTACTGTCTCGTCAAGCTTATGTCTCTTCTACGCCAACTCTCCACCTCACATGACAGACCAGAAATGGACCGCGAGATGAATTTACACCTACGGAAGGAGCGTTACCGAAATGAATCCACAGGAAACAGAGTAGTCACTGCACAAACACTAGCAAACAAAGATCAAAAGGATACAGGACATGCTTTGGGTACGCCAACCCCGGCCTGGAAACTAGGAAAAGCTGCTAAAGAATTGGCCTGTCCCTCTTTTGGCATTACCAAAGCACCCAATGCTCGCCAGTCCTAGTGCTTTGCGCCGCTCGCCCTCTCTCTGTTCGCTTTCTACCAAAGACAACAAACGGAGGAGTATTGTTTGTGAAGGTAAGAGCTCTGTGAAAAGAAGCCCAAAGAGGGAAATAATTGAGGAGAACAATTGCCACGGCAGGTCGACTAAGAAATGAAGACGAAAGCTTTGCGGCTTTGGTGATCATCTGGTGCTCAACAAAGTCCATACGAAGCTATGTAGCAAGAGACGCATTGGATTACACGGCTCCGACAGTACCGGCGTCCAACGCAGAAGCCACAAATGCTCGAGGAACCGTATCACACAGATCCCACTTGTCACACACAGACAACACTAATAGAAAAGGAAAGCAGAATAATATCTGAAGACAGCTTTGAATGCGTGATTACAGAACATGGTAATACTCTCCTATAATCTGCTTCCAGGATTGAACTTCTTCTCTAAATCAAAGAGAACAGAAAATTGAAATGGAATGAGATCATATACATGCAAACATCAGAGGGAAGCAAGGAGCTACCATAATTCTTTTCTTGTGCTCTTTTTACATGCAGTAGTTGTTGCTGAGAAAGGCTGATTTCTCATTACAACAAAGGAAAATATACAACAGAAGCAGAGAGATTAGGAGCGTCTTTCCCTACCAAAGAAACGAGAGCACTCAAAAAGGAGAGAGAGAGAGAGAGAGAACATCAAACTAACCTTTCCGATCTCCCAAAAAGCATTTCTTTTTTATCTCCATCTCTTCTTTCATTCAATTCCAAACTCCCCACACTGTTTCCCCAATAAAACTCATAAATCTTCTCACGGAGTTCTTGCTCTTGTTGTTGTTGTTGTTGTTGCTCTCGTTCATTTCTTGCTCCTCCTCATCATCATGCTCATCATCCTCATCCTCGTCATCATCGTCGTCATAGTCATCACCATCATCATGCGGGAAGTGTTCTGCGTTCAGTGCCGGGGACCCCTTCCCCTCGACTCTCAAGCTGTCCGCCGCCTCCTCCGCCTCCGCCACCGCCGTCGCGTTCGGCGCCAAGATGGCGCCTTTGTTCCCGCCGCGGCCGCTCCGCCTGCGGCGGCGGCCTCCTCCCCCGCGGTCGCACTCCCTGGCCTCCAGGCTCTCTTCGACGGCGTCGATGATGCGGTGGATGACGTGCCGGTTCGGCGACGCGTCCCACCGGGCCCAGAAGCTCTTGTAGCACCCGAAGCATCCGCACTCCAGCTCCGGAGGGTGCGCCCGCCGCCGTCGCTGCTCCCTCCACCTCCCGCTGCCGCCGGAGAGCAAGTACGCCAGCACCTCCTGATCCTCTGCGGTGAGAACCGCCGCCAGGGCCATCACCGCTGCCGGGAGCGCCGCCCCCGGCGGTGGGACAGGGTGAACCCTCCGCCCTTTCCCGTTGCCAAGCTTCTTCATCTCCTTGCCAGTAAAACAAGCAAAAGACGGCTTTTTTATGCTCCCACTGCGAAGAAAGCTAAGAGAAGAAAGAGAGAAAGGAGAAGAAGAACGATGATTCCCTTGGCTTTGGGGTTTGGTGGGGGAGATCGGAGGAAGGGTGGGTGGCTGGAAACAAGGACTGGTAGCTCTGATGTACTTGGTGAGGCACCCGTAACATTAGCATTATTAATAGGCTACAGCTTTGTGCATTGTCTTGGGTGGTTTGCATTGGGAGAGGGCAGAGTTGTGGGATGTTAAATAGGAAATAGGTCCAATGGCTGACAAAGGCCGATGGCTTTGGGGACAGTGCTGATGCAGACCTTCATTGAAGGTTGAAACACGTAGTAGTAGGCTGTGGAAGAGCAGAGGTTGTATTGTGACTTGAGATGGTTGAAGTCAGTACTGTAGCTTAAAGATTGGAGTCAGTCTACTTATTATAATTTAATATGGAGTTTGTGGAGAAGTTTAAATCATGACAGCTGCTGATTTCATGCTCTTTCGGGATGGGATGAATCAGTGTACTGATTCAAACTTGAAGACTCCCACAAGGTTTCTGTGTGAATGACTGACGAAGACAGTGATGTGGGTGATAGCAGAATGGGTCAAATGTGGGAAGATTGGTACTCAGCGGCTGTGATAAAATACATGTCGGCTTAAAGGTCCATTTTTAATCTTTATAATTTTAATCATCGATCTCTTAAATTTTATAATTTATTCACTTATAAAATATTTTTTATATTTTTAAAAATATAACATATAAATTTCTCATGATATACTTATTCATAATAAATTATTAATATAATAATAAATATAATTTAAGTTAAAAAAAATTGATTCACTAATAAATTATTCATAATAACTGATTAGCTAATTAATCTTTTTTTAAAACTAATCTTTCCATGATTCGATGGGTTGTGCACTAGTCTTTCTCCACATCCATCGTAGCAGGAGAAGCCTCATCAAAAAGATCATAATGGAGAGTCGGTCCCTAGAGCCCAAAGAGGAAATCACTAGTCGCATTGCGTGCTTCGGCATATGAAACTTCTTCTTTTTCATGCCTTAGCTTATGTCCAGCATTGCCATCGGATCAATTGAGGCACGAAGAGGGGCAAAGGATCATATTGGTGGTGCTTTTCACCTTGAGAGAAACCATGTAGCTTTGGTGCCTCCGCTCATAAGGATGCCACCATCCCTGGACCTCAGTGTCGGCCAACAAAGGACTCCTCCGTTAGTGCAGCTAGCAAATCGAGCACGAGGGGCCGCAAGGAGCCCATAGAACTCGTCCTCTCATTCTACATCTTTTATCTCTTTGTTGTCGTTGTAAGTTTCCTTATTCTTGTTCTTGTATGTTGTTTTTGGTATAAGGATTGAACCATATGCCACCTCCTTGGTTGGGCTTTGACATAAGTAGCAGTGATTTGTCGTCGTCATAGACCTTAGCAACAACAATAGTAGTGACGAGAGTAGCCACTTTGTTCTCCCCCAACTATCATTCCCCACATTTGTTGGTTTTTTAATTGTCGTCATTGGTAGTGCTTCTATTCGGGTTCTAGTTCTCCATCTCTCCCATTGCCCCTTGCCCAAAGTATCATCTTCTCGATGGTGGAGCGCGGAAAGAAAGGGTGCATGGTGTCAGGAGGCAAAGCAGATGAGACTCTTAACATGGGTAGTAATACAAGGAAAGTGGAAGGCATGGGAGCACTTTGTTGTGAAGACTAGCATCTCCTAGCTCACATTCACAGGGTTAATTACGCAGCTGATCCACGTTTTCAAATCCACCTATTATCATTTTTTTAACTTAAATTATATATATTAGTATATTAATAATTTATTACCACTCAATATATTCTAACATCTATTAACTTAGATTAAATATAAGGAATTTATATGCTACGATTTTTAAAATATTGAGATTATTTTAGACATAAGTAAATTATAAAAACTTAATAACTCCACCAAAATCGAACCTAAACCTTCTCTTATATTAGAAAATATTTGGTAAGAAAAATTAGATGTGTGCTCTCCATCCTCTAATTGATTATCGTAAGGCAAAAGATCCACACGAGAACACACATATCGGATAAAATTCTCACTAAATTATTATAAGAAAAGAAAATATCAGTAACTAAAACATATTTTTAAATTAATAATAAATATACATTTATAAAAAATAGGTAGTTATAATTTGGAGTGTTAGACAATTAAGAAATCATATGGATATACAATTTTTTTTTATAATAAGATAAAAATGTTGAAGTAGATGTATGGTATTATTAAGAAAGAAAAAATATTTTAATATTTGATAGAGGATAAAATAAGATGAAATTATTTAAAATAGTATCTTAAATAAAATGTACTTACATGTAATAATTAGAAAGATAAAATAGTTACCATTAGTTGTATAAAAAAATAGAGAAGACGCAGACTTATTATAACCAGATGTCACAGTTGGAGGATGCAGTACGGCACAAACCCAGACTTATTATATCTAATATTTAGATGGAGAGAAATCTTTGAGTTGTTAATGAGGATAGTAATTATGATAGGACTCGGCTGACGTCATATGATGCCTCACGCCTCGATCAATGCGACAGCTCTTGGTCAAACGAACCAGAACGTCGACCGAGGCGCATTAACGCCTGCTCAGGCTCAGTTTTTCATGCCACGCCAACACCAATGTCAGACGCTACTAGCCTACCCCCTGCAGGCGGGCACATCAGAAAACAGTAAGCATTCCTATAAATACCCTCGCATTCTGAATGGAAAAGGGGGGGAGAAAAAAGAGACACACAAAAAGACTTCTTCATTTGAATCCCCTTCACATCAACTAACTTGATAGTCGGAGGGGTCGGGCCGAGCACCCCGACCCGACCTTTGTGCAGGGGCAAAGCCAAAGGTCCCCGCAGGATGCGAAGGCGAGGAGTTCCTGCTCGGAGGAGACAACGATACCGTCCCGACCGCCTCGGTGGACTCAAACGCCGTCCCGGGAAGAACCCCGTCATCCAGACCCGAACCGAACCACGTCGGCCTCGAGGCCACGGCTCAAGGTTGTTTACACTAACATTTTGGCGCTAAAGGAAGGGCCCCCGGAATGTCGAGGGATCATAAGGACTGCTTTGACGAGCCCGTGGTTGCGGGATCACACCCGGTCGGAGCTTCGGGGGAACACCCCCCGGTTAGAGGACCTCATGACAAATGGCCCGCCACGATTTCAGAGCGCTATTGGCGGATATTTAATGATCCGGGCCTGTTGTCGCCTGACGGAGCCCCCGCAGCCCCGTCGCCTGTGTCGTCCGAGGCCTTCCATGACCTCACCTATCAAGTCCGAATTCTAACCGATATGGTGCAATCCATTATTCTCCTTGTTTCCCGTTCATCACGCCCCTCGGCTGTCCAACCATTGCGGCAACAGGAGCCACCCATCCAGGCTCCCACACCATCTCGAGAACTCCCTGCTTCGCCTCGGGTCTCGTTACCCCCACTTGGAGGACAGGCGACGGTCGACCCAAAAGGCCACCCAAAACCTGAAGCATTATCTTCGGATTCCGCAGATTTCCTGCGAACCCAGTTGCGCTTCATCAATCAGCAGCTCGACGATGTGCAGAGGGAGGTCCGCAGGGCAAGGGGGGAGTTTGGGGAGGATGTACACTGGGGACCCCCGTTCATGCCCGAGATACTGGACCATGCAGTCCCCCCGAACTTCCGACTCCCCTCCCTGGACGCTTATGATAGTTCCACTGACCCAGCGGACCACGTAGCTGCTTTTCGCACCCAAATGGCGCTATACGGAGCCTCGGATGCCATGATGTACAGAGCATTCCCCACTACTCTGAAAGGGCCGGCCCACGCGTAGTATGGCGGCTTGAAGACCGGAACGATTGCTTCCTTTGACTAACTCGTCAAGGACTTCGAGCTCCACTTCTTGGCCTACGCACGGCCGAAGCCTTCCGCGGCACTACTCCTCGGACTTAAACAAAGGGAGGACGAGCCTCTCTCACATTTTGTGGATTGTTTTGCCACGCAAATCCGGGGTTTGCCGAACACTCACCCCTCTCTGTTAGTGTAGGCGTTTATGATAGGCCTGCGACCTTCCAGATTTCTCTGGTCTCTCGCAGAGCGACCTCCCACCACAGTATCAGAGATGCTCCAGCGGGCTAACCGGTACATCGCGACGGAGGCCTGCGCGGCCGTGAGGAGAAGGGACAACTTCTGGCAGCGGGTTCCATAGAAGAAGTCAAGCACTCGCGGTGGCTATCCGATATAGTCCTCGTAAAAGGAATCTAGGCCCTGCCTCAGTCTCTTCCGAGCAAAGGCTTAGTATCTACCTGACTGCCTCCCGGCTCGTGGTTAGCTCCAGCCTAACCCCCTTCTGTATCTACACGGCTCGGTTGTAGACTACCCAAGTCCACCTCAGCGCGGCCTGCCTGCTTGATTCGTGTCCCTCGGTCGCACGATGCCCGAGACCACACCTGCGCGGTTTGCCCGCCCGCGTCATGCTATTCGGTCGCACGATGCCCGAGACCACACCTGCACGGTTTGCCCGCCTGCGTCGTGCTACTCGGCCGCACGATGCCCGAGACCACACCTGCGTGGTTTGCCCGCCCGCGTCGTGCTCCTCGGCTTCCTGCTCCCAAGACATACCTGCGCGGCCAACCCGTCTACGTCGTGCTCCTCGGCTTCTTACTCCCGAGGCACACCTGCGCGGCCAGCCCGCCTACGTCGTGCTCCTCGGCTTCCTTCTCCCGAGGCACACCTGCGCGGCCAGCCCGCCTACGTCGTGCTCCTCGGCTTCCTGCTCCCGAGGCACACCTGCGCGGCCAGCCCGCCTGCGTCGTGCTCCTCGGCTTCCTGCTCCCGAGACATACCTACGCGGCCAGCCCGCCTGCGTCGTGCTCCTCGGTTTCCTGCTCCCGAGACACACCTACGCGGCCAGCCCACCTGAAAGTTGAAGCCATGCCTCGGACTCTCGTTATAACGACCGACGCATAGCTTCTTTCCGGGGGGGGGGGGGGGGGAATATGATGAGGATAGTAATTATGATAGGACTCGGTTGACGTCAGATGACGCCTCATGCCTCGATCGATGCGACAGCTCCTGGTCAAACGGACCAGAACGTCGGCCGAGATGCATTAACGCCTGCTCAGGCTCGGTTCTTCACGCCATGCCAACACCAATGTCAGACGCTACTAGCCTGCCCCCTGTAGGCGGGCACATCAGAAAACAGTAAGCTTCCCTATAAATACCCTCGCATTTCGAACGAAAAAGGGAGGCAGAAAAAAGAGACACATAAAAAGACTTCTTCATTTGAATCCCTTTCACATCAACTAACTTGATCGTCGGAGGGATTGGGCCGAGCACCCCGACCCGACCTTTGTGTAGGGGCGAAACCAAAGGTCCCCGCAGGACGCGAAGGCGAGGAGTTCCTGCTCGGAGGAGACAACGACACCGTCCCAATCGCCTCGGTGGACTCGAACGTCGTCCCGGGAAGAACCCTGTCATCCGGACTCAAACCGAGCCGCATCGGCCTCGAGGCCACGACTCAAGGTTGTTTACACTGACAGTTGTATTATTTGAGCAAAGTTTTTGTGGGCTTATAATTGAAATATAATATTAGTATTCCAAAACTGCAGAGAGAAAAAACACGTAATAATAGGCTTCATGGACGCCTTATGACTCGTTCCAAAACTTGTTGAACGGTTGAAGCGAGATCGAGCGAGAGTCTCTCCGCAAATGATGGCTTCCTTCCCTTTACATAGCTTCCTTCGCTCCCCTTCCTCCTTCCATCCCTTCCTCCGTCCGTCCGTCCGCTGGCCTTTGTTTCTTCGTCTTGCGCACCGGCTCGACCGACGGCGACGCATGCCATGGCCTCCCTTCGCGCGACAGTAATCCTCGCGATGCTCGCGTGCATGCTGTTGATGAAAACCGACGTCGTCGCGGGTGACGTCGTCGCATTGGGAGCGGATGGGATGACCATCAAGAGCACCGACTTCCATGCGAACGCGGCGGCCCTCAACGAGCAGCATCACGTGGGCGAGGACGACCCCGAAGTGTTCCATGGATTCGATCAGGAACTGGTCGTGCTGGGCCATTAGAAATCAATCGTGTATCTGAAGTGCAGCAGGCCATACTGATCCTGCGCGCCTTCTCCATTGGAAAGCTTTGAGATTTCTAATTCATCGATTCATATGCTGTGTGTGTTGCGAGCAATGTAATTGCCACACTAGTCCAAAGATTCGTGTTCCGCCATTGCATGCTTGCTCGATTGAATACTGGCAGATCAGAGTCCAGTAGTTGATGGGGATGTCTTGCTTTCTCTTCACCCGAGCAGACGAGGTTTGAAGGACGATAGGTCTAAAAATCCAATAATTCATAAAGAAGAGAGATCACATTAAAAAAATAAAAGTATTCAGAGGATTTGAACTAAAGAGAAAACAAGAAGCAATGGCCAAACAATGAAAAGAGGAGCAACCCAAAGACGGGGGTTGCCTCCATTGCCGGTGTCATGGGCAGAACCACTTTGACGCCAGCGTCTCAGCTGGTGGTTGGATGATAGAAGTGTTAATTGCAGCAATGAAACATAAAGAATGAGATCAAACAAGGCTTCGTACTTGTTTCCTTAACCTTCTCTTTGGGAACACACATCCTGCGCTCCTGCTTCCGTAGTCCACTAAACTCTCTCTCGCCGCTTCCTCTACCTTGGAACGAGAGCTAAAACAAATGGAGTCCGTGCAAAAGCAGCAGTTCGCTGTTATCCGAGTGGGGGAACATTGCAGCTGGTAGGCATGCACGAGAGAGATTTACATGGATTGATAATAATCTATTGCCAATGTGTGGTCTTTGGCGTGGAGAGCACAACAGAAAGAAGGGTCTTTTTGGAGTGGATTGCTTTTGCACAGGGCCACATGCCGAGGGGGGAGGCTCGATGCCTCATTGGCCATCCTCTAAAAGCCATAACATGTTCCTACACAGGTGATATGGTCAAACTTGATGGATTTGGCAAAATTAATTCGATTTATTTTTGGATTTTTGGGTACCGTCGCATTATTACATGACTGAAAAGAGGTCATTTGACTATTTAGAACTTGAAGGAGAGCAATTTTTTGTCATCAGCATATAAAACACATGTAGAATGATGATTAAAGCATGAAGAATGTAATATACAGTCCACACAAGAATAATATATATAAATATAATAATATCATGCATATATCATCATCAACAAATGTAATATTCAAATCTCTTGGTTCAACTGGTAGAAAGAAATCATATCAGACTCTCGATAGTCGATGAATTGGTGCCTCACTCGTTATGATGGTAACATGTCTCTTTTTTCGCTAGTGGAAGACTGAACAACTTTCGCATCTAACGATCTATTAATTCCTTAAGTACTATAGGCACTCAGAGAATTCTACTCAGTGTCACACACTCATCAACGTAATCAAATCATATCAAATTATGTGTCCATATATATATATATATATATATATATATATATATATATATATATATATATATATATATATATATATATATATAAAAGATGAGAGTCATCATCATCGAAGTCAATCAGGGGATAGAATATGATAATGGTTGCAATTATTTGTATTATCTGTATATTTGGGATATTTTTATGTATTTTTTTTTAACTTTCTACGTTATTCTAAAGTATTTACGTATTTATTAATTACCTATATTCTAATTAAATTACTGTTCATGAGCCTGTTCTGGGATCAGGCCACTAATCACCCACAGTGCCAACCTATGGGTTGGACCGCATAACCAGCCCACTACTTGGGCTTATGCAGGATTGGACCTCCCCAATCAAAATTGGGTGCAAAGATTGGACTCAATCAGGACGTGGTCGGGCGTGACCGCAAGTAATGATTGAGCTCAATCTAGGGGTGTGGTTCGGGTTCAATCAGCAATTGACCATGCAGTATGTTGTGTCAAGAGACATAGCTGACTTGACACAATCTATTGCTGACGTAGTTGGTCATAAACTAGATTGGTAGATTGCCATGCAATCTGTTGTGTCAGCAGTCATGCTGAGTTGACACAAGTATGTGCTGACATGGCAATAGTTAACACTAACGTGACAGAGTCAGAGTCAAATAAAATCAACAATCAGATCTGATTACTCAAAATCATAAATCAGAACTAAACGGAAACTGATGATGTATATTTAAATCGGACTGTGATCAGAACCACAAAATAATAGACTGAGCTGTGGATTGACCCAACGGTGTCTGTGGGTTAGGTTAGACGTTAGAAGTATAGTAATAATAAGTCTTAGTCAAATAAGTCAAAATTAACTTATATCATACTAATTTAATTCAAAATTTGAAGTTGTTAGGTTATGGGTTATCTGTAATTTGATTCTTACCCAATTGAGGAAGACGTGGGTCTACTTATCGCTATGAACCGACTGCCGATGCTCAACCCACACCCTCCTCAGCCACAGCCTAGATGACCACCGTGTCGTCTGCTCCCGTCCAACCGCTCCTCTTACCAGCCCCATCTCCACGAGCTCACACTTCCTCCGCTCTTCCACGAAATGCTCGACGTGATCACTCAATTCCCTCCTCCTCCTCCTCCCTCATCCTTCATAAAACCATGCGTGGGGAGTTCTCCCAATCTTTCCAACTCTTCCGGGAACTCTTGGCGTCCGGATGGACCCCCGACGAGTTTGCGCTGGGCAGCCTCCTCAAAGCCAGCTCCACCCTCTCCGACTGCTGCCTCGGCGAGCAGCTCCATGCCAAGTCCATCCGCGCCGGCCTCGCTTCGGAGCGAGGCGTGCGCACTTCCCTCGTGGCGATGTACTCTGCCAATGGCCTCTTGGGGAAAGCCCGCCACGTGTTCGACGAAGTTCCCTTGGCCGAGGAGGCCGACGTCCCGACGTGGAACTCCGTTATCTCCGCCTACGCCTTTCATGGCTACTACGATGAGTGCTTCCTTTTGTTCGGTGCCATGCTCGGCGCAGCGCAGTTGACGCCAACCGATGCGACGTACGCGATCGTCATCAGCGCATGCTCGGCGAGCAAAGAAGTTCGCATCGGCAAGGCGATCCATGCGATGATCCAGAAAGACCAAATGCTTGATGAGATCAAGATGCATAACTCGCTCATCAGCATGTACGCGAAATGGGGTCATTTGGAGGAGGCGCAGAAAGTATTCGAGGCGATGGCTGCCAGGGACGTGGTTTCTTGGAATGCTATCATCTCCGGCCTCGAACAACATGGTGAATGCGAGAATGCATTGGCATTTCTCCGTAGGCTGGCAGGACTGAAAGCTCCACCGGTTGTGCAGCCAAATAGAATTACTTTTCTCAGCGCGCTGAGTGCTATAGCCACAATCTCGGGCTTGAAGTTGGGGAAGGAGGTCCATGCACGGTTAATTAGATCAAATCTTGATGGGGAGACGAGCACAGGCAATTCATTGATCACCATGTATGGGAAGTGCGGCGAGGTGGAGACAGGGAGGTTGACTTTTGAGATATTGCCTTCCCGTGATGTTATCAGCTGGAACTCCATGCTCTCTGGTTATGCTCAGAACAGCCAGCTCGGTAGCTGCTACGAGCTATTCAAAGCGATGCAGCTATCAGGATCCAGACCTGATTTCCACACTATGACCATTCTTCTCTGTGCGATGTCGCCAGGATCGGTATCGTCTTCTTCTTGTAGGTTGGGAAGAGAGATTCATGGCTATTTAGTGAGAAGAGCAGCAGTCAAATCACTGCCCGTTTCCGTTTATAATGGCATCATAACCATGTACTTCAAGTGTGATAGGGTTGGAGATGCAGAGAAGGTCTTCAAGGGGATGAGCGAGCGCGACTCCCACACTTGGAACACGATGATCGATGGGTGTTCGACCAATGAGCGCTGTCGTGATGCGATGATGCTCTTTGTAGAGATGCACACGCAAGGCTTCCAGCCAGATCATTCGACCTTTTCGATCATTCTTACGGTTTGCAGCAGATTGGTCTCCGTCGAACTGGGAAAGCAGTTGCATGCGTCCGCTGTAAAGCAATGCCTCCATGCTTCCTCTCCTCCGACCTTTTCCTTGTCGGTCAACAATGCACTTGTGTCCATGTATTCCAAGTGTGGTAGCATAGACGATGCAGCTCAATTGTTTGGGAGGATGCCAAAGAGGGATGTGTTCTCATGGACGGCAATGATTACAGGATTTGCACATCATGGGATGGCCTATCGGTCACTTGAATCCTTTGAGGCAATGAAAGCAGATGGAATTCGGCCGAACGCAGTTACTTTTCTGGGTTTGCTTAGTGCTTGTGCTCATGCAGGTCTGGTAGAGGAAGGTGCGCACTATTTCAATTTGATGAGCAAGGAGAGTGACGCTGAGCCAAGCATTGAGCACTATGCTTGCCTGGTGGATTTGTTTGGTCGATCGGGCCAGTTTGAGAAAGCTGAGGCTACGATAGAGATGGCAACTTCTCACCTGGGCCTCGAAGGTGTCTCTTGCTTGTGGCTGTGGAAAGTACTGCTCGGGGCATGCCATGCACGCAAGCAGCTTGAACTTGGCATTCGCGTTGGAAGAAGGATCTTGGAAGTCGACCCTGACGATGAGACTACTCATGTTCTTCTTTCCAACATCTATGCAGCCTTTGGCTTGTGGAAGGATGCTTTAGAGGTAAGGAGGTTGATGAGGGAGAAAGGATTGAAGAAGGAAGCTGGATGCAGCTGGGTAGAGATCGGAAATAGGAAGCATGTCTTTGTGGCCGCTGATGGTTTCCACGAAAACCGAAAGGAAATCTATGAGAAGCTCGAGGAGTTGGATGAGAAGTGTAGAGACATTGGGTATGTTCCCATGACAGACTACGTTCTCCATGATGTTGATGAAGCTCAAAAGGAAGCAGTCCTAAGATATCATAGTGAGAGATTAGCAGTATCGTTTGCATTACTACACACTGGAAAGAGGAAAGGAGGAGCAATTCGGGTGATCAAGAATCTGCGAGTATGTGAGGATTGTCATAGGTGGATGAAGTTTGCGTCTGAGGTTGAAGGCATGGAGATCATCCTAAGAGATTCCAGACGATTTCATTCTTTTAGAAAAGGGAAATGTTCGTGCGGTGATTACTGGTAGCGAGAAGAATATGACAACTTAGGAACACAAAAAAGCATGCAAGGGTTGATGGCTGTAGTTTAGTATGGTAACCACAACCCATCGACTAAAGTATCCATTCTTGGATAGCGGTGGAATTGTCTTGGGAACGCGAAGCTTGTAAGCATAAAAATATAACATATTTATTAAATAAAAATTTAATATAAACAAATATAATTAAATAAAAATATATTTAATATACGATACGTTGTTGGATTTAAAAGTTATAGTGATGTCGATTTATCTTCTTTCTATCTTTCATATGATTATTATGATTATTATGAATGATAAATTAGAGATAAATGGGAGATGAGAAAAGATCCGTAATATCTCAATAAATGATAGAAGATATATAATCTCTCAATAATATTATAATAATTAGAAGAGTCATTCTTATCAAAGTCATCTAAGGAATTCTATCATAATTAGATTTTTTATTAATCAATAACTAATTCAATCGTATCTATAATAGATCTCAAATAATTAGAGTCACGTAATCTAATATTTTTTTTCACTTACTCTATTAATTAGTAAGATAAAAAATTTTAAAATCAAAATAAATAAACTAAAAGCTTATTTGTGAAAATAATTTTATTTAATTAGATTCTGAAAATATTAAAATATCATAAATACATTAAAAAAATGATTACGTTGGATGAATAGCAACTTTCATAAAGTAAAATCTTTAGTTATCTCAAATCAATTATAAATGGAAAGATTGATAAAGATATTAATAATATTTTATGAATTTAAGTAGATAGAAACATATATAAAGAGTTTGTGTTATTAAGATGAGAATATTAAAATAAACAAGTAAAGTTACTTAAAAAAAGAAAAAAAATTATTTATGAATAATTAAATATCACTTTAATAAAAGATAAAATAAGAAATATAGACATATTTAGAAGACATGAGGATTACTATTAGTAACACGAAGAGGCATAGATAAAAACCTAAGAATATTTTAATAAAAATTATAAATAAAAAAATAAATATTTTATTTTAACTTAATATAGTCGATTCTAAATATCTGAGTTGTGTCCGAGAAGAAGCAACTGCAACAACAGAGCACAATAAGGTATCAGGGCTCGATCACAATGCAGCAATCAATGCCGTCGCTTCAGAGATGAGCTGCCACGGAAACGGAAACATTGAAGTGCAGCACTCCCAACCGCACTAATTGGTGATGGTGACTAAATAATAATACCAGTAAAATAAGGCGGCACGTAACATAAATGGATCGTTTTAGCTGTCGCTCGCCGTAATACTCCCCGCATTTCAACAGACATTTCAATGCAAGACAAACGAAATTGATACTGCGCTGCTCTTCTGCTCATCTTTCCGACCCGTCGTTTCTTACTGTACGATTCGATGGAACCAAATAATCACTGGTAAACCAAGAAAAAACCTCCTCCATCTTCACAATCATTACATGGAATAGAACAGAGGAGGAGGAGGAGATTGAAACGAAGTGCTCGCTCTTCTTCAACTTCTTTCCCGTTTTCCTGTACAATTTCCTTCTCTCATTGAAGCATCCAACCCATTACTATTGAGAGCGACTACCAGAGAGGAAAAGGAGACACCGTTGTCTTCTTCTTGGTCCAAGACATTCTTTGATTCCTTCATGATCTGGATTCAAAACGTACTCTACTCTGCATCCGTTACTCCGACGCGTTTCGCCGCGGCGTTGCAGGGCGGCGGCTGCGTGCCGCACACCATGCGGCCCTGCTCCAGTTCGACCATGTAGCTCCGCACCTCGCTGCGGATCATCTCTTGCATGACTGCCATGAACTCGCCGCTGAAAGAGAAAGGTGCAGACCGACGCTCATCATCGGCGCTCGGAATCCGGGAGCGGCCAGAAGGGCTGGCGGCGGTGGCTGAACATCGCTGCATCATCCGATGGGAGGCATGAGCGGAGGACGGCAGTGGTTGGAGCTGGTTCTGGTTGTTGGTGTTGGGGCCGGCCAGGACGTGGCGGTGGCTGGAGGTGTGAATCTGATCTGAGCCGGGGAGGGAGAGGGTCAGGAAGGTCGTTGGACCGTCGTCGTTCTTTAGAGAAGTAGGATCAGCAGCAGCAGTGATCGGTCCGCCATGATGGTGGTGTTGGCTCGGAGAAAAGGAGAGAGTCACGACACCGCCAGTTCTGGGAAACGGCTGATGGATGTGTGACGCCGCCGCCGGCGGAGAGATTAGCGAGTGACTGTGGTGACTGGAATCACTGAGATCGGATCTAGACGGGCTTCCGGGGCTCAAGCAAAGACCCGCTCCGCCGGACAACAGGGTGAGGCCGTCGCTGCTTGCTCTCTTCAGCGGCCTCGTCGCCACCGCTTCCTTTTCCGTCGTGATCGCGTCGTACCGGTGCCGCAGCTCGTTGTCGACGGGGCAAGCGGTGCTATACTTGCGCTTGAGGGTGGAGTTCCAGTGGTTTTTGATGGCGTTGTCGGTGCGGCCGGAGAGGAGGCGGGCGATGGTAGCCCACTTGTTGCCGAAGCGGCGGTGGGCGCGGACGATGATCTCGTCCTCCTCGGCCGTGAAGTGGCGGTGCTCCACCTGTGGCGAGAGTTGGTTGCACCACCGCAGCCGGCATGACTTTCCGGAGCGACCCGGGATGGACTTGCTGATGAGCGACCAGTTCCTAGGTCCGTGGCGCTGCACCAGACTCTGCAGCGCCTCATCCTCCTCTTGGCTCCACGGCCCCGTGATCCTATCCACATCCTTCCTGCTTCCCATCGCCGCCGCCAAGGGACCCAAACTCCCCCAACCTAAAGAAAAGAGAATAATAGAAGGTAAACAACCTCACTTTCAAGAGACAGATAGACTAGGAGAGGGAAGAGGAAGCAGCAATACGAAGGAGTAGATGAAGTGCTTCGGAGGGGTTTTATAGAGAGGCAGAGCCACCTGGGTCGGCGGCGACCGACGTAACGGAGGGCGCTCCCGCCCTCTTCCGGTTCCGCTCGCAATCGCATACAGCTGGCGCTGTACACGCGTCGCCATCTCATTGCACACTTTCTGTGCCCTCTCACCCCTGTCCTCTTCACACATCGACCCACGCCACCAACTTACCCGCCCGGCCTGCTCCTTAGAAGAGAGGATGACGAGTCAATGTGGGGCCCGCTTTCCGTCAAATCAAAATCGTACCCCACGCTTGCGCCATCCAGTCCACGACCCATCGCGTCGAACATCATCCACGAACGACGCGCTGGGGCCCTTTCCGTGCATGAAATTATCAGTGTAATAGTCCGCTAATGTTGGAGTTTAATGCATATCTCCATCCACCACAAGTTCTGGTGCCTCCATAAATGATCATAATACTCGACATTGTTGTTATTTGTTATGTTGGTACAATGTTTTCATGATATGGACGGAAGATGCTGCATAAAGTCCATAAACGCCAGGCTGTCACCTTGTCGGATGCCGCCTCTTCCCCCCCTTCGCTACATGATCCGATCACCTCTTCAGCTTCCTCGCGTCTTCCTCGTTCCTATCTTACATGCATGATTTCCAAGGAACACCCTACGTGTAAAAATTGAGATGGTTTTAGAATAAGTAAGTAAATGCGCAACAGCTATCCCGTGATTTTGGCCTTTTTTGTGACTCGTACGTCGTGTGCACTCCTTACAGCTGTTGGCTCGGCCCACACTTCCAGCTGTTGTTTGACTCTCCTTCCCACGGGCCCACGTGCGTCCGCTTCCCTCCCTATTTTTATGGCAATTATCGATTTGTATATTATGTGCTTCTCCGTTCGCAGGTTTCTTTTCCGTTCGCAGCTGCAGAGTGCTCACTGTTTGCCTTTGACTTTTCTCATGTAACAACCGTCACTTCCCGATCGACTTTTGCTTACATTTGCTTCTGTAGCCATTCATTAATATCCTAATTTTTCTCCTTGTGGGTTGAAATCTCGATCGAACGGACATCCAATTTAACCGTGTTACGTTTCTATCCTGGTAGGCTCACAAAAAACTGATGATGCCCGTCACGTGGAGAATATGGGGGGGGGAGGGCATCGTGTACTTGTCCGTGCTCCCCTTCCCCGCGGCCCCCCACACAGCAACCATCGGTCAAACCCCCACGTGTCCGACCGACGTACGGGAAGTAGTGGCGGGACCCGGTGACAGCTCGTTGCCTTGCGTCCGACACCAGGCACGAAATAAGATGCACCTGTAGATGAGGTGCAGTATATTGTGTTGAATAAGAAAAAATAATTGACGATTATAAAAAGTATCATATGTAGTCGAGGTTGGATGTACGGTCGACCCCTCACCGCTACATGACAAGATTGGTTCGGTCGAACTGAGTTGTTTGTTCTGTTTTCGAAGGTATGAGAAGGCGGAATCGCATATATGATGAAGACCTATAAATTACGTGATCTGATTGCAGCTCCAAAAGAGGAAGATTTTGGTCTAAGCTTTTGAGCAAGAAAGGAAGGGAAAGGTAATGGTGGTGGTGGTGGTGGACTCCATGGACCATTTGGTCTCTGGCTAGAGGATAAGCATGACACGGTGGCTGCGGATATCGTCTATGATGCTCTCCTTTACTTTACCGACTGCAGCCGTGGTTTCTTCAGACCACATGTACTGTTCTTCGTTTGATGGGCTATGTGGTCTTGAAGGAAGAAGAGGGAGCTGTGATCTACGATCCATATATCTTGGTAAGCTGCATCGGTAAACGTTGTCGCCAGGCTTTCTTCTTCTTTCAGCTCTTGTACCGGAATGGCCACTCAATGATTTCTTCGAGTATTTGTGGATGTCGTAGCGTGAAACGTACAGATGAATCGTTTGACGAAATGGCGGACCGAGAGGCGTCCACATTGTGTGGTGCCGACCGAACATGCCATCTGCTGTGTTGGTGAGATGAAGTGCCGAGTTCAATGTTCACTGACTCAGATGCACATTGTCTCGGTACAATGATTAGGGGAGTCCCACAGCACATCAGCAATCCCAACAACGGTACAGCATCCTCACATCAAATGGAGGATAGATATGAGGACCTGAATCTGCTGCCACACCACACAATGGAAAGTTAATGCTGCTTAATGAACGAGCGTCAAACGTGGGAATAGAGATGGTAGGAGGTCCTGTAGAAGAATAGAGCAACTGTGCAATCTCAGAGGTGTTCACGAAATTACTTGAACTCTGGACCTTTCACCGACTCTTGTCGTCCAGCCTAAATGGGTGAAATGCGTTCAAACCATCATTAACTTGGCTTCCTATGTCTGGTATATCCCGTTCTTTAGAGAGAGAGAGAAGTTATGTGCTTGATATTGCTGACAATGATGAACATGGCAACAGGTGAGTCTCCATGTCGTCCTTCGTCGAGCACATCAACTCCCACACTTCACAACATGAGATCGAGTACAATACATTGGAGACGTGGACTACATTCAACTCCCAGCACATTGCAGCCATGGATGCACAATAGGTAGGTAGCATCTACGATCAAGCATGTCCTCGAATGCTATGGAATGTCGGCAGGCCAACACCTTCTTCGTCGCCACCGAGTCAATGCCACAGCAGATTGTTGACACGTCCAATTCATTCTGCTCCCTTGCCCACCACACATTAATTCTGACAGCCCCCAACAGTGATATCACCATCGAATGCAACACTGCATCCTGAATCGATTGGTACAATCTCCTGCACTCGATTATTATTGCGCCACCGAAGGAGAATCCAAATCCGAGCTTGGCCATCCAAAGTATTTGGTCCAATTGACTGCTTATTCGTCACCCGAGTACGTCCATCACATCAACTCTGTCTGTGTCGGCGGTGATACACTGCAATTCTATTCTTAACCAGTGTATTTTTGGATGCTAAACGATTCAAATTACTTAATGGATTATGATTAGGAATTTAAGTAGAAAAATAAATCATTAGTGATTATATTTTATTACTATAAATACCTGATATATCTTTAGATTTTAATGTGAAAGAAAAATATGATAAAATAATTTGGGTGTTGTGTGTTTTTTTATAATGGATATAAAGAGGACGAGAGAAAAGACATAAGAAATTATTCAAGATAATATAAAATGGTATCAAAGGGAATTAGGAGCTTAGGTTGGGGTTAACTTCAAGATTATTTATGATTGATCTCATATAGAGAATTTTTTTTATTTTCTCCGTTAATATTGAAAAGAAGTGTCGAACTATACATCAATTTTCTAATATGATTTTTTGATTATTAATAATATATGAGAATTTTTTTAATTTTTAATTAAGATTTTATTTTCTATATAACTGATAAGGGATCATTTGGTTGGTCGATCATTTGTGCGGCTCGTACGCTCGTGAGGAATTGTCCACTTTGGACGATGGACGTATCCATACGATTTTATCCTTTTGGAATATGTGAACTTCAAAAAATGTCTTTTAAGGGTAAGGGTGATTTGATGGACTTATGAGTGGGATATTGGGTAGATAATAAATCTCCAGTGTGATGGACGGCTAGCTGGTGAAGTCACCCCGAGAGATCGATTTCGTGCTATGTACTCTCTCATCCGATGCACAGAGAGAACACCATCGTCGACTAAGAGAAAAGATATACTGGCGGTGGTGGGAGAGTTGTCGACGTCGACTTTGGTTTGCATTGGTTGTTTGCATTCGGTAGTTGTTATCATTCTTTGTCTGATAGATAATATAGAAGACGCGAGTCACACTTCGTTCTACTCTCTGTCGTATCATGAGTGACCATACCATTTGGTCAGATGAGCAGGAAGCATCAAACATGGAAGTCGCCCTCCCTGACATGAAAGTTAGTCGTCCACAGGTTTGATTAGTTTGGCCTGTTCAAAATGCAACACCATGATGCATGCGTGCTTGCTTGCATGGGATCATTGTTTCCCTTCGTCCGGCTTTTGTTTCTCATCACTGGACTAGGTGAGGTGAATTGTCAAACGCATGCAAACTGACGGAGAAATGCAGTAGAATCAACTCCTCGCCATTTCCTTGTGGCACTACGCAGACAAGAGATATCCTTGGGCCCAACGCAACCCGATTCGGTCCGTTTTGGCCCAAGCTACTATTATGGGTTTGGGTCAGAGTCAAGAAATCACGTTGGCTGACGTGGGGTTTCCGTGACAAAACGTGAATGAATCGAAAGGGCTCGATGAGATTATTATTATTATTATTATTATTATTATTATTATTATTATTATTATTATTTTGAGCCTAAGCATTTCAAGTTGGTAAGATATATCCTAAGATCGATAGAGTAGCTGGTGGTGATGAATGCATCTTGCATCTCTTGAACTAAGATCACATAGACATACAGTTTAAAAAGATTTTTGATGACAATAAACATAAGATAAATTGATGAAATTTCTAACTATATTATTTTCATACAGACACCTAGTGAAGCAATACGGTTAGCTGCTAATCGACATTTGATATATAACTGTCACATGATATAAGGATAAAAGGAGAAGATGAAGATCACCTCTACTTGTGTGGGTAAGAATTCAAGATAAATGATTATAGGTAATCACCTCCGCACAACCCCCTTCCTTTGTCACCCACGTGGATAAGAGGTCAAGGGAAGTTTGTTGGAAATGGTTAGAGGTTGTTTCCCTATATAATATTTTATGAAATATTTAATTCCTTTATAATTAAATATAAAAGCTCATGTTTAACACAATAAAAGATAATTTTTCTTTTTTTAGTTATTTATGTTCACACTCATATACCTCGAGTTACTTGGGCTTCGGAGGAAAGTCAATAAATCTTTTCTAACCTCGATCTTCGTATAAGTGACATCTCAAATTTCGATATTTTCACCTCGGACAATCCCGTGCATACAGATTTACATCACATTGGGTTAACAAAAACGTCAATGGCTCCTTTCTTCATCATCGTCCTACTTAGAAGTCTCATTCGATTCTATACCTCCCGGAGATTCGATGATATTGAGATGATTGATGTTTTACGCTACTCATTATGAAAGTTGTAACATGCAAAAATGATCCAATAAAACTATCCAAACAATCATTTTTAACCGTGCAAGCGAGCAACAAGCCTAAATTCGCATATTTTTACGTCATCTTTATCATCCTAAAATAGGCCATATCAAGGACAATTAATTTAGACGGAATAGTTAATAAATAATAGCAAATTTGCTTAAACAATCTGTTCCAGAAAATTGGTACAACAAATTCCTTGCTACAATTTGCTCGCACAGAAACTAGGCAATGACCAAATGTTAAGTTTGGGGAGAAGTCTTCCACCACTCTTTTCTTCTTCTCGAGTCCATTTCGGAGGTGATGGTCTTCCTCGAGTCCAGTAAGTACGTATTCCAGTTTGCACACCTGGAATTCTTGTCCCCAGTAACCATATATGGCCTGTTCATAAGGATCAATACCTACAGCCTCATCCTTCTTTGGTCACAGATGCTTACAGCATACACACCTCCACATTTGTGTTATGGTACTGGCGAAATGGGAGATCTAGAGAAGGCTTAATTATGGATGAGCGAGATCTGTGTTCTATGCACGAGGAGAGAGCAAAGAATCTGTACTGCTACAGAGTGGCAAGAGAGTGGCCCTCTTTATTTGTTGGTAGTAGCTTTCCAAGGTTGAATCCGGGGGCCATGGAAGAACCTTACCTTCGCGTTGCTGCTACCAATTCATACGAACAGTACGGTGTGCACGGCTTAATCGTTTCCAGAACAACAATAATCCCTTAAAGATTGAACGCATCAAAGACGAACAAATCAATGTTAATGGCGTTGCTGATTCTACAGGAGAAGGCTATGGATATGGGAGCGAAGAAGAAGAGCTGGAAGATATGTTCTCCAGCACCTGGACTGCGTCCTTCATGGAAGGCCTCCTCTGAGGCGCCATGGCACAGCAAGCGAACCCCAGCTTGAAGCAGCTCAACAGAGCCGCCTCCTTGCCTTCCACCTCCCCTCTTATGCCTGCGTCGGCCATCCTTAGAAGCCTATTCCTTTCCTCCACCACAAACCCTGCGTTCCAGTGACAGAGCTCCACCTCCGAGAACACTCTCCCGGCGATCAGCTCCAGCAACACCATCCCGAATGAGTAGACGTCCCACTTGGTGTTGGGTTTCAGGTTCCTCAGGGACTCCGGTGCTTGATACGGCCGAGGGGCGAATGTTAAAGCGGAGGAGCCGCCGGAAGGGCTAGCTCCGGTGGCCGCCGATAGATCCGGCAAACTGATGGAAGATTGCATCGACCGCTTACTCCCGAATTGCCGGGCCGACGTACCCACGCCGAACATCACCCTGTCGAGTCCGAAATCTCCGATCTTTGGCTCCATGTCCGAATCCAACAAAATGTTGCTCGGTTTGAGATTGCCATGCAAGCTCTTCTTTTCATGGATGTAGGCGAGCCCCCTCGCCACTCCTCTCGCTATTCTGAGTCGCGCCTCCCAGCTCAGATGCAACGGCGACGAGCCGAGCTTCTCTGCAAACAGTTAGGGAAATGCTTAGTACTGAAGCTGTTGACTCTTGACGGGGACAGCAGGGGATGGGAGACGCATACTGCTGAAAGAGATGTTGGCGAGGCTGCCACTGGGGGCATAGTCATGGATAAGGAGCTTCTCCTCGGTGCTCCAGTAGAACCCCCGGAGGCGGAGGAGATTCGGGTGGCGGAATTTGGCAATAACGCGGACCTGGGCGCCGAAATCCTTCAACTTGTCGATGACACCGCTCTCCCCTATCCGGCGGACGGCCAACGCGGTGCCGTCAGCAAGGACAGCCTTGTAGACGATGCTGGACGCGCTGGCGCCGAGAATGTAAGCCGAGGCTTTGAGCAGAGTCTCCATTTCCAGCTCGGTCTCGCCGTCAACCATGACGAGAGTAGCCCCCTGTTCCTTCTGCTGCGGGTGGGATTTACCATCCTCGCCCTCCTTCGTTCCCTTCGTCGCTTCTTCCTCTTCTGCCTCCGTCTCGGAGGATTCCGAGGTCTCCGACGTCTCCTCGGCGTCGCCTCCGTCCGCGCCTTTCTTTCTCAAGCAACAAGAGAACCCGCCTACTCCTTTGGATTCAGGGGCTGCCATTGTTGTTGTGGCTGTTGCTGCTGCTGCTACGGGTGGTGGCGGATCTTCCTTCAGCCCAACTTCTTTCTGCTGCTCTTGTGACCTCTTCTTCTTCACATGGTATACGTACAAGAACACAATGAAAAGGATCCCAATGACGGCCAAATCACCCACCGTGATCCCGATAACAGCCGCCGGACGGAGAGACCCTCGTCCTGCGGAGCTTTTCACGCTATCTGTCGGCGACGTCTCGTCCCTGTTCTCGGGTATCGCCGCGAAGGCCGGGGGAGACTTGGGCGCCTGCGGAGCCAGGGTGGAGGAATTAGGAGGGTAGGAGAGGGAAGACGGGATAGAGGGGATGGCGCACGGGTTCCTGAGCGGCCTCCCGCAGAGACTTGGGTTCCCCATGAACGCCATCGGCTTCTCAGCGGCGAAAGCGCCACCCTGCGGGATCTCTCCGGTGAGATTGTTGAACGAGAGATCCACCGTGGCACTAGCAGAAATACTCGCCCCCAGCTGCTGCGGGATCGCGCCGGTGAGGCGGTTGTAGGACAGGTTCAAGTACCGGACCCTCGGTCCACCCAGATCAGACGGTAAGGAGCCATTGATGAGGTTGGAGCTGAGATCCAAGTACTGGAGCCTCTCGAACCCACCACCGGGGAGTTCGCCGTACAGGAAGTTGTTGGCAAGAGAGACGACGGTGAGATTTGGCAGGCGAGAAAGGTTACCCGGCAGCCTGCCGATCAAAGCGTTGTCGGAGAGGTTGAGCACCTGCAGGCTGCTGCTCATGCGCCAGTCGAGCTCCGGAAGCTCTCCGGAGATGGCATTGTCGGCTAGCGAGAGCACCCGGACCTCGGAAGCGTTGAAGAGGGAGGCTGGAAGGGTGCCGTTGAGAATGTTGCCGGAGAGGTCGAGGTGGCGGAGGTGTTCGACGAGGCCGAGCTCAGGAGGGACGGAGCCCAAGAGCTGGGAGTTGGGCAGGACCAAGCTGATCACTCTGGAAGACGTGGGAACCTGTGTATTGCCACCACCATCACTCCTAGTATTGGTAGCAACAGTCCAGTTGAGAGCAGCGGCATCCGGGAAGCCCATGCACACGACTCCATTCCACGAGCACGGCGTGGCGTCGTAGTAGTTCCAGTCGCCGAGCGCGGCGAGGGGGTCGCTGAGGATGGAGTACTTGAACTTAAGCAGCAGCACTCCATCTTGATTGAGGCCCAACGCTGGACTGATCAGGAGAAGAAAAGATAGGAGCAGAGGAAGATAACTAGTGATCTGCCATTTGGTCTGGAGCCTACGACTTTGGGAGCTCATGTTGCCCGTGCTCCGGAGCAAATCATGTCTCAGTGACCGAGAGAGCAAGAGGAGGGTTGGAAGATTCAGCAAATTCTGGCCTGAAGAGCTTCAGCTATAAGCTAAGAGAGGAAGGCAAATGGAGAGGGAAGACAATACATTACTGGGGCTTCAACTGGGAGCAATGCATGTGACTGAGGTGTGTTGGCACAGGGGAAGAGGGGTAGAAAACTAAGGAGATTGGAATGGACTGTTGGAAGCTATAAAATAAGATCCACAGTTCATCAACAGGACCTCCATTGTGTGGAACAGCCTCAGATATTTTACCTGGACTCACTCAAGGAGAAGAAGAAGAGAGAGAGCTACTGATGGGACCAATTAATGGCATGCTTTTTGTAACCTTCTGTTCTGAGAGTAGACTGCCTTCAAGCTGGTTCAAGTCTCACCTATAGGGAAAGAAGGCCTAGAGAGGAATCCTGCTTGTGTTGGAAGGAGGACATGAGCAGCTTGATCTGCCGAACTAATGAAGAAGGTCTCATGGAACAAGTAAAGGAGAGAGAAGAGAGAGGGAAGAATGTACTGCTTGCTGGTGTTTTCCTGCTGTCTCTTCACGAGTTGCTGTACTGGTGACACAGTTATCTGAGTGAAGATCTGTTCAGGTTCTCAAAGGAGTAAGGTTTTTGTAGGGCCTCTTCTATTTCCTGTGGTTGTTTTATATGGAGACACTGAAGAGGCTTGCATGGACCACAAAGGCATTATTATGTGTGGATAGTAGAGAGAGAGAGATACAGAGAGAGAACCATGGAGTTAGGATGGGTAGACAATGGGAATCCTATGAGGGAAGCAGTAGCCCCATCAAGTGTTGGATGCAGGGAAGGTAGATGTGGACTGTGGTCATCACTTTATGTAGCTTTTCTTTTTGTGTTTTTGACAAAATTACTTTATGTAGCTTTTAGATGCAGAGAGTATTGACACAAACTTCTGCATTGTTTGGAGAAGCCACTGATGGCAGACAACAGAGAGTCTTGCTCCTTGTCTTGAGATAAAGTAGATTAGTCTCCTTTAATAAACCTTTATATGTGTTGGAGAGTAAATAAGGGGGTTGGATCACCCACCTATTCTAAGGCTCTTAAATTGCTTTTAACAAAGGATTATACTTGTGTAACTTGGTACTATTGATACTTTAATACTGAGGCTGCCACCTTCTTATCTGATATTTCACATGAATTGCTTTAGCTGCATAGTACAAATAGCCATTTGTTTGATGCATAGCTCAGTGTACTCTCTCTCTCTCTCTGTTAAGGTGATGTTGCAATTAGGTCTATCACTCCACTTGAGAAAAGAGATCTACTGATTTTTCACCCATCTTTTCATGTACAATACTATAATTCTACAGTCTCAGATTCTGTCCTTTGTGCATGATTGTGCCATCAAAGGAGAAGGTAATGTTACTCAATTATTGCTTCTCTCTGTGGAATACTGTATAATCTAGTGTTGAAGCAGGAACCAAAAGAATCTACTTGATTATGCATGTCTGTAAGAAAATAACAAGAACAGAGGAGATTAAAAAGAAGCTTAGAAATAGAAGTGCACTTTATTGTGTCACATAAGAGTTCAACAATCAGTGATACTTTAAACTTAGTTTGTAACCTCCACTTAATCCCTCATTATTATACATGAGCAAAGCCTCAGTTCTTCATTAAAAGAAAAGAAAGAACTCTGGTCTTAAGATTCAAAACTTCAGCAATTCATGTCTTTTTTATGGGCACAAAGAGTGTACATCTTGTGCAATCATAACATCATCTAGTAAAGCTTAATAATGGAAAATGATACTAGAGATCTGGTAGGCCTACCTCTTTCCATCACACATGTCCTCTGCCACCAACTACATGTGAACAGTAATATGGATGGTCTGATTGGGCAAGTTTTGTAGTCCTGCTTTAATGACATTTCTTGGTCAGTGTCATATACAACTCACTTGTGCTTAAGCTTAGACTTTCTGCAGCCTATTCTCTGTAGACTTCATTTGTCTGTTATGAGTACTTGCTCAAGTCATATCTCTCTCAAAATAGTCATTCCCTCTCTGTGATGCTACCCTTGTTGCTGTCTCACATATGAACTACTCACATGACATCTGAAAGAAGCAAGCAACACCAACTCTGCAATTTTATTAGGAACAAAGTGATGTTTATATGGATGTATGATCCTTCTCACAGTCTCATGTTACTACACTAATATGGCATCTTTTTGGCTGTATCATTTTCCACTCCATTTTGAAGTTTAGACAACAATCTCTCCCCTATCTCTTTCTTGCACAGCAGAAAGTAACGAAGGAAAAGGACCCATTAGACTCTCAACCCCTTCCATTTTACTGTGGATGGACCACCTTATGCGTGACATCTTGCAGCAAGAAGAAGAGATGTTCTTATCTTTTTTCTTCTGACACTTGTTTGTCTACCTTGGCATTTATTCTTGACAGAGTGTAGTTCTTGGCATGTGAAACAAGAGTTTGACATCCATTATTTACTTCCACTGTTCTTTTCTGAAGGAAAACACTCATTTCATGTGTCAATATAGATCCCAGTACAACTATGTGCCCACTAAGGTGATTGATCTGAACCAGCTTTTCACCCATTGTTTTCTGCTCATAACAACAGCAATGACAACATAAATGAAAAGAAATGTGAAGAAGCAGGACTGCATTACCTTTTTCAGAGAACAAACATCGTTTGATTGCGTGGAAGTTTAGTGTTTGACCAGAAGAAGGTGACTTCTGAGTTACTGATAGGACCTGATGATGGATGGCACTTCAGAACACTAAGTCCAATCTCACTGGACATGGCTGAGGTAGTGGCTCAGATAGCCAAGCTCTAAACTAATAATAGATTGAATTGTCATATATCTCATATGTGACATAATTCCATGTATATCTGCCTTGTGGTACCACTGCTACTTTGCCAGTCGAATTGTACCACCAGCATAGTTCCAAGAAAACAAGACAAGCGATCTTTACACTTCTGCTCCCCACCTTTGTCTGCTTTATCCGAACACGTGCAGAAGAAGTTGATCCATCTTAGCCAAAAGCCCCAATCTTGATCTTGATGGAGAGGGTAATGAAGAAAGAGGATATGGAGAACAAAGTCGAACACTTCATCAGGTGAAGATTGTTTCCATTACTTCTCATCAGAAAAAAGATGGACGTGATTTTAACCTGTACATCAATCCGTCAAGAATCTTCTCCTCCCTTCTCCGACGATTAGATAGCACAATGAGGTCGTAGGAATGGCCGTGTTAACTCTGCCCGCACTCGAGATCTGCTGATATCTACCAATACAACACGTCCTCTGCCACATAGTCTCGAACACTTGCCGTACCATTTTACCACATTGTTCTCCTCAACCTTGTGCAGCAAGCGAAAGCCCTGCGTCCTTTTGCTCCATGCATCCACCGAGATGGAGACGACACCGACGCATTGCCTTCCCCAAGTCCACGGCTTTCTTTGGGCTTCAGCACATGCTACTGTGACCGACTCAGTCCTCCGACACTGCGTGACAGTGGCACCCATAATCTATCAATCCTCTGCATGCCACCGGGCGACGTGACAAAAAGATGACGCAGAATGGAATTCCAGCTTGCTGTCAGAGTGCCAAAGGACATCAAAGCATTCACAATCGTTCATGCTAATTGACCACCAACATATCCTCCATCTCCACTGGAACAAGGGAAGACAACTGGCGTTGTGAAGCCAGTGGTTGTGATGAATCGCTTCATGGGAGCTTCATGGGGCGGTGGAATCTCAATGAGTTGCCACTTTTCCTAGCCTCCATGCCTTGTCTACTACGGACTTGTCCACTTTAACCCTTCTGCCAGTGATCTCTTCCCGGGGAAATCCATCACCCGTGACCGAAGAACCTTGCCAGTGAGGCCTACCACGACACATTACTGTGAGTTGGGAACAGTGATTTGCTGCAGAATAATTAGACGAATCTGCAGCTTCTCGCGTAGCTTAATTTACCGGATGGACAAATTCTACCGTTATCTACCTCATCATCAGGTACCCAAAAGCAGCAAGCTGTGAGGCACAGTAATGGCAGTCACAGATCATCATGTGCTCATGGAAACAAACATGGACAGTAGTGATCACGGAACAAACAGTTGCCATAAATCTTGTATCATCTCATCATCAGCTCGAGTAGAACATCCTCAATATGCAGATGCATTGTCCCCTACCTTCCGCTCAAATGACATCTAATAACTATTTGACACGGTACTAATTTAGATCAAATATACAAGTCTTATCGTTAGGCAACGCATCATTCGGCTGTGAATTAGCTTGTAGAGCTTGGATAGCCCAACATGAACTGAAATGGCAACTGCAGGTAATAGAAGGGAATGATGATGGTCTATTGACATCCACCGATCGTGCAGGGCCTTTGTTTCAGTTCATGGACAGAGAGGATATATACAAGACTATAGAAGGCCAAGTTCATGAATGGAATGTCTTGAATTGATTTATATGTGGGCTGAACCAATTGTTTGGGCCACATGGTTTGGACCTATGTACATTAAGCGTGTCAATTCCCCCGAGGAGCGAGCGTGTCAACTCCCCAAAGGAAGAATAATATGCTCCTTGAAGAGTACAAAGTCGAATTACTCGAAGAATATATATGATTGGACCTGAAAAATCGAGATATTTTCTTAATTAAAATAGTTTTTATTATTTATTTCAGAGAATATTTATGTTCATTCTAAATTAGATTAAGATGGGAAAATTAATTTTTTATATTCAATCGCTAGCCACCTGTTGGCCTCCTCATCTCTTTGCAACTTTTCATATCTTATATACCAATAATTAGATACTTTATTTTACTTAAGTCTACATAAGTGAATTGGATATTCGCTTTTTAACTTTTTAAATATCGTCACGTATTATTTAATATAGATAAAGTTTTTTTTTTATAATATTGGTTGATGTAATTTTTTTTTATCATATTCTGCATGATGAAAGTTTTATTTTCATTCGTCTAATATTATTCATTTTTATAATTTTAATATTTTAGATTTTTTTATTCTATTTTTTTAATTATTGTTATATATTTTAAAATATTTTTAATTAAGCATACGATCTGATCAGTGATTCAATGACCACATTATTTCCGTAATTTTTTTCCCTTTATTTCAAGTTTGAATAATATTATTATTTTCTAAAAATATCTTAACACATTCGTACCGAAGATAAGGACAAGAAAAATGATTAGCCCTCTTACCATTAACAAAATTATAGTATTGTTTTCGAGATAGATCATGTGGGGTACGAACAAATGTCATGATAATTTAGAGCACATGATAATTTAGTGATAGTGATAACTTAATCTTGTCTAATATAGAGCACATGATAATTTAGTGATACTGATGAGAACAAATGTCATGATTGGTATCGAATATTATTCCCTCGTTAAATGTAAAATGACTTTTATTATATATAAGTACATTGTGCATGTTTAGTATAGTATAGTAATAGGAAGAATATCGTTAGTCATCATTAATCATTATTCGATACATAATCCCTATATAACACCTAGGGTAAAAATAAAAAAAAGATAAAGGTCATCATCTATTTGTTTGTTCACATGGATAAAGGTACAAGGCAGACAATTGTTTGTTGCTCGCATGGATAAAAGATCAAAAGGAAGTTATTTGAGATGGTTAAATGTTGTCTCCCATTGAATATTTTATATAATATTTTACCTCTTTATAACTAAGTATAAAAGCTCATGTATGATATAATCATTTGCATCTACACTTATTAATATCGGGTTACTAACTTAGGTGTCGGAGAAACCATATTGAAAAACCCCTCGTGACCTCAGTCTTCGTACAGGTGACATGTTAAGAGCTTGATATTTTTACCTCGGATAACCCTACACACACGAGTCCAAACCATGTTGAGCTAACTAGGACGTTAATAATATCTTCATGTAATATTTTTGATACCAGAAGGAGAGCCCAATATAATAAGAACGCTCTATAATTGACTCTCTTAATGAACGCTTGAGCGAAGAGATTTTATTTTAGACCTACGGTACTTTCACTCAAAGGAGATAATAGCCACCAGTTTTGCACATAGATGCATTCACCTCATTGTAAACACTGATGTGATATTGATGTTTATTCAATAATTCAAGTATCTCATCCTTAGATATGACACTAAGCCACCTACTCATTCCCGTCAAGATATTTTTAAATCTTATTTAGCAATTATAGACACTAATAAACATGATATAGGTTGTCACTCTGCTCTTTCCCTAATTAGCTCAATAGGCAGTGCCACTAGCTTAACCGTGATCTTTGGCTTAACTGCTATATTGACACTGACACTCATCGAGGTTCCCCAATTTGATGTGGTGTTAACATCCCAAGAGCACACGAGACTTATCGAACTATTGGTCAAGGGGGCATTTCGGTCCCTAACTATGAAATTCAACGGACTACACCACTACTCTATCCTGTCTAAATCTGAGGCATAGTTAGTAAACACAATAAAGGATTCCCTACGATCCAACTGCAACATATAGATTGATATTCGGAGAAGATGTGATAAAAGTTCCAACAGTCAAAGAAGGAAGCTGGTCGACCCCACCGTAGGTCGATTGTTGTTCATCTAAAAAATCCAAGTGGAATTGATTCCAACAAACTTTCATCTCCCTTCCTTAGAGGCATTCGATGGTAATTACAACTCGATAAAGCACTTTGTAGTTTTCTGCACCCAAATGTTGTTGTATGACACTTTAGACGCTTTAGTATGTCACACCTTTCCGACCACAATAAGAGGCCTAATACGAGAATGATATACCCTTCTAAAGTCACTTTTCATCAGTTCTTTTACCCAGCTTGTGAGGAAGTTTGAACTTCACTCGCTTGAGAACATATACCCATGGTATTTAGTGGTAATACTCCTAAGACTCAAGTAGGGGAAGGAGAAAATACTCACAGACTATGTCACTCAATTCACGAATGAGATCCGAGGTGTGATAAATGTCCATATATTACTCATAATATAGACCTTCATGATGAAGCTTAAGCCCTCTTGTTTTTTATGAACGTTGATAAAGACATTATCGATTACTATACTTGAGGTACTTTAAAGGGTCAATCAATACATTACCATCAATGTAATAGTTTTCGGCAAGTGTGAGGAGTTATGCAAGATGCCGAAGTATGAGCAACCACAATCAACCCCCAACCTGAGGTCACTAAGCAAAGAAAAAATGAATGATCTGAGTTACCTCGTCTAAGGTTCAAGCTGACCCTCCCTTAATATAACTAAAACTGAAGTTTTTTATAGATAAAGAAGAAGGGATTCTTAAAATATCATTATCCGATGAAGACCTCATAGGTGAAAAGAGGCATGTTCAAATACTACTAGTTCCACCGGAATTATGATAACAACACAGAGGATTGTCTTAACTTAAAAGAACAGATTGAAGAGCTCATATATTATGAATATCCCAAATGATTCATTCGAAAAAACTAAGAACTCTCACCTCGATCTCAAGGGTTAATGGAGAGGTAAATTGATATTATCATTGGTGGACCTACCTTAAGAGCATATAGCTTTTTTGGTTATAAGACTTATACCTAAGCTTCTATTGAAAAGTGCTTGAGAATGGAGGATAACTGAGAGATATCTTTTAAGGAGAAAGAGACACAAAGGTCAGGAAACTGATCTCTCTTTTTCTGCCCAAGGTAGGGAGGTTTGACACTCAAGCCTCATTGTAGCTCACGCCACCACCAAGCCAAGGAAGTCAAGAAACCTAACCCCCTTCCTCTACCCAAGGTAGGGAGCTCGGGTACCCAACTCTTTCTTTTGTCGTTATCTAGCCATTGAGGTTGAGAAACTCGACCCCTCTCTTTCATCTAAGGTCGGGAGGTCAGACATTCGACCTTCTCTTTTCATTGCTAATAACACATTGAGGTCGAGAAACCCACCCCCCTTGTTGTCAAGGTGTGGAGGAGGGTCGAATTCACATCGATAAGAATTAATCTATTTCTGAAGAGGACCCATCGATGAGGAGTGACCTCTCACCAAGACATGGAGGTTAGGTGCCTTAACCCTCTCCCCCTCATTGTCGAGGCATGGAGGTTGGGCGTCCTAACTCCCTCGCTCCCAAGGAGGGCCTATCAATGAGGAACAACTCTTTGCCTAGGGACAAAGGTCATTGATGCAAGGTGCGAGTTGGGCACCCTCGACCTCATATTTCTGAAGAGGTCCCATCGATGAGGAGTGACCTCTCACCAAGACATGGAGGTTAGGTGCCTTAACCCTCTCCCCCTCATTGTCGAGGCATGGAGGTTGGGCGTCCCAACTCCCTCGCTCCCAAGGAGGGTCTATCAATGAGGAACAACTCTTTGCCCAGGGACAAAGGTCATTGATGCAAGGTGCGAGTTGGGCACCCTCGACCTCATAGGCGTTTGTTTGATGTGTGAAGTCGTAGAATTAATCGAAGAGGCATAAACTTAACATATCAAATAAACTAAACGTCGTACTTTATATCTCTTTTACAAGAGCCCCATAAAGCATACCTTTCGAGGGGGATAAATAATAAAAAGAATATCGTCAGCTAATCATTATATAACATGTGGCCTATGTGTAACACCTAAGTTAGAAAGAGAAGACAAATATCACTCTCTACGTATCTGCCCACATGGAAGGGTCCAATATATGCGATTGTATGTTGTCTTCTCTTGTCGCTTGTATGGATAAAGATCAATCGAAGATTATTTGATACGATTCGAGATTATTTTCCTATAGAATATTTCATAAAATATTTCATTCCGTTATGTTGAAATATAAATACTCATCTATAGCGTAATAAAAAGATAATTAATTTTTAATCTCTCGTATCCATAGTATTACTAATTTCGTCTTCCACCAAATTTCTTCACATTTTAAGAGTTTTATATTTTTATCTTAAAAGTATTTCGAATAATCTTTTATATATATATATATATATATATGTCATATCTTCACATCTTTTCAGAACATAGCGTGACAGAAACGATGAAACGGACGGCACAATTTCGAGAGAACCCGAAGGATTTATAGCCGTCTGATCCCACGGTTGGGCGTGTTGGGTGTCAAAAACAAAAGATTCCGTAACGTAATAACATCGCTTTTCGTACCCGTTGAGGTCTTAGTCGAATGTACCACGTGTGGGACCCGTCCGTTTCCTCCAGCTGAACGGAACATAGTTTAACGAGCGACGGTGAAATGGTAGGCGAAAGCATTTCTTGCGGAGTCATCGTATGGCACGAACAAAAGAGCCCATTTCACTTTCTTGAAAGCCAATCAGATACCGTTCGTCATTAACATTCGGACTAAGTTCGATGCGCTCCGTGGGTCCCACAGGGAAAACAACGGTTTCTGAGAGTCCATTTCACTTTCTTCAAAGCCAATCAGATACCGTTCGTCATTAACATTCGAACTAAGTTCGATGCTCTTCGTGGGCCCCACAGGGAAAACAACGGTTTCTAAGAGAATTTTAAGCAACAAAATGAAACGGCTCGTTTGATGAGATCCGTTGTAACGCGCACCTCCACCTGCTATAACTTCGCTTCGCCTCTCTCTCCTCTCTCTCCGTTCTCCTCGAAAAGTTCGGTCTCGGGTTCTCCAAATCGTTCGTTTCCCTTCCAAGATTGTCTTCGAGCGCTCCGTATTTCTGCTTTTGCTGAGGCGTTTGGATCTTTTGCTCGGTTCTTTCAATTAATTGGTCAGTTCGTCGACATAACTTGGTAGGAATTTGGGAATTTCTAGGTGAGCGAGTTGGTTTCAATTTCTCCCTCTGTTTTTTCCTTTTAGGTTTATTCGATAGCATATATTGTCTTCAACCGCTTTTTGGCATCTGTTCCGACATCATTTGATAATGGAGTCGGCTTTTCGTGTGAATTGCTGATCATAAATTAGGTCAATTATACGGAGTGGTGGTCCATTCTATTGTGAAAATTTTGGTTTTGATTTTAGTTTGGTACTTGTTTCTTTGAGTTATTCAGTCTAGCGAGCTTTTTGAGTTCTTCGTCCATCATGGGCAATTACGTGCGGTTTAACTAGTGACAGATGTAGCGGGTTGATGCAAAGTTACAGTAGATAGACAGTATCTTAGTGTGATGCAAAAAGAGCTTTTTTGCAGCTGCCAAATATTTTTTGGGGTTGGCTCACGACCAGATAAGAAAATATGAATCATGGCATCTCCTTTTGCATCTTACGTGGTTCAATTGACGGGAATAATCTTTCCTCTTGAAGGGGTAAAGGTGCATACATTAACTCTCTCTAGACTCTGGATCAACGTCTTGTTATATGCCCAGACATACTAACTTCTGGAAGATTTTAATGAAGAAAATCTAAATTTACTCACACGCTCGCTTAGTAAAAGAATTTGTTGGATTAACATAAATGCTCCAACAATAAGTAAAATTTCATCTTTCCATGTTAAATCAATTTTTCTTCGGAGCAATAATACATAGCACAACTCAGATGCTGGACTTAAGAAATTCAGCCCCAGATTTGGCACACATCCAGATTATATGAGGGGGTGGGGTTGGTTTTGGTGCTCTTTAGATGCGTGCAACATCTCTCGAGTCTTTTCTTATGTTGGCATGCAGTCATGGTATGCAGCAATTTGACTGCTTTGTGTTGTCCTTGTTGACAAGCCATGATAGAAAAGTTTGGTTTTTCTGTTGTTCCATATTTAGGTTTGGTATTTGGTTTTACTTTGGTAGCTGATGGTAGTATTCTAAAGATTTTATGGTCCGAGCTTGTTGTTAAGGAACTTGGTAAATTCCATGGTTTCCAGGGTTTAGTCAGTTTGCTGCTTTAATATGTAAATGTCAACTCATGCAGATATGATGTAAATCAGTGATGAACTGTTTCTATTCAAAGCAAGAGTATGAGTTTAAGACTGGGAAAAAGTAGAAAAATTTCTTGTTTCATACTTACGTTACTGTGATTTAGATGCCACAAAATCTTTTATTCAAAGCTATAGTATGAGTTGGAAAACTAGGAAAAAGTAAAAAATTGTCTTGTTTCATGTTTACGTATCTGTGATTTAGATGCCACAAAGTCTTTTATTGCTCGATATTTTGTTCTGGCTTATTTGTTATCTGTTACTAGTAATAATTCAAGTCAATTTGTCAACTGTTTAAGTCATGATTATATTACATGAAAATATATTTGGAAACACAGTGGGATTTAGTTAAATATCCACTCCTATTTTTTCTGTGAGTTTTGATAATATTATGAAATATTTTTTTAAATAAATATGAAAAAGGAGGATGGTTCTTTGGTCAGCAATGTGGTTGGACTCATGTTGTAAAATCTCATTTTGTATCTTAACAAGAATTTTGCAATAGAAGAATTCTGGATTGGAAAGAAGATCCTTTGTTTCCTTGATGGGAAATAAGGTAACCTCACAAATGAAAAGAAGAAAAACAAAACAACAGTTCATCACATCTATGCTTGAAAAAAAAACGAAATGTGTAATGTGAACATGTGTCTACCTTTCGAGTCAAGGTATTGATGCATTCTATAGCCCTTCAATTCCACAACTGCAAGTTGAGGAACTAATGCATGTTTTATTCTTTTATACCCTTGACTTTCTGTCATTACAACTTATTTTGGTTGTTTACTTTTAAAATTTAGAGATTTTGCAACTTATTTTGGGTTGAGATCTTTCGTTCTGACATTCATGGAATAATCTATTTAGTCTTGTGTACTGTAATGGTGCTGACAATTCTCGGCAGCACTTCAGATGGTATCACACTTGGTACATACTATTTTACATGTTGAGAATGCTACCAGTTTGTTATTTATGAAAATTAGGTTGGATAGATATCCTGCTACATTCTTTACTTTTCAATTCCTCATTTAGTGTATGCTCTAAAATATGTTGAGTCATGTGGTCAGGTGAAAGATATAACTGTTGTACTAGTTTGAGCAATGGCCGGACAAGCTGCAAGCTCACTGTCTGAATCATTTGAGTATATGCTGCTTGAGGGAGATCCTTATCATCTAAGGGCCGTTGTATCAACAAGTCTTAGTAGGCCATGGCTTGATTCCAACATGCTGAAACTTAAGCACAGGATAGGACGAGGATCTTTTGGTGATGTTTGGATTGCGACTCATCACCAACATACTGATGACTACGAGCACTATCATGAAGTTGCTGTAAAAATGTTATACCCTATAAAGGATGATCAGATTCAAACTTGTTTAGCCAAGTTTGACAAGATATTCTCCAAGTGCCAAGGGCTAGAAAATGTTTGCTTTCTTCATGGTGTTTCACTTCAAAATGGAAGAGTAAGTTGATAATCTGATTTAGGCATTATACATGTTGGAGTTTTGGTGAAGGAAACTTAGTGAAAAAAAAAAAATTTATAGTGTAAACACTGGAAATGTGTGTTGAATAATTTTACAGGTCTGCATTGCTATGAAATATTATGAAGGATCAATAGGTGACAAGATGGCCCGTCAAAAGGGTGGAAAGCTTTCACTTTTTGATGTCTTAAGGTGCTACTGTAGATGCTGGAAATACTGTTTTCCTCATACATTAGTTGAATATGGTGTTAACAGCTATTATCTGCAGGTATAGTGTCAATTTGGCCCAGGGAGTGTTGGATCTCCACAGAAGAGGGTTTCTGCTCCTCAATCTTAAGCCTTGCAACTTTCTTCTTGACGAGCATGATCAAGCAATCATAGGAGATTTTGGAATACCACTTTTACTGCATGGACTTACATTGCCATCTTCAGACCTGGTTCAAAGACTTGGTACTCCAAACTACATGGCTCCTGAACAATGGGAACCAAGCATCAATGGTCCAATCTCATTGGAAACTGATTCATGGGGGTTTGGATGTAGCATTGTGGAGATGCTAAGTGGTGTACAACCTTGGCGTGGTAAGTCACCTGATGAAATATATCAACTAGTTGCAATAAAGAAGGTAAAGCCAAATATTCCTCGTGGCTTGCCTCCAGAAGTGGTCGATATTCTTTATGGATGCTTTGAGTATGATTTTCGAGATCGTCCTTTAATGGTGGATATTTTGTGTGCATTTAAAAGGTAAGTAACCGTTCCAGCATTAGATGCTAAATGTATTGGTCGTGCCATTGTAACTCAAAATTTTGTTTAGCATAGATGTTAAATTTATGATACTGTTCATATTAAATGACTATTCATCCTACATGTGCGTGTCATCTGTTACTTATTTTATTCTTTTTTATGTGAGTGAACAAACTGATGTCAGATTTTTTTAAAAAAGAAATTTAGTGTCAATAATGCTTGGGTTTTATTAGGAGGATTTTAACTGTATTGGGAAGCAAATTCTTGGACTAAAGGTCTTTTATGTATTCCCTTTTATAAGATTGTTTATGGCTTATCGATATCTCTTAATTTAATAAATGTTTGTTTGAAAAATCAAAGTGCCTTTGTGTGTGGTTTCATCATGTCAGGAGCATCTTAGTGCTTTTTGGTCTCTCATCTATTATTATTTCCATTTCATGTTGTAGAGAGTTTACATGTGGACATGGATTAAATGGTAGCTGCAACTTTTATGTGTTCTGACAGAGTTAATTGATACACAAAGGCTATCCTATAACTCAGTTGCGTGCCAAGCACATGCTGGCTCTAAGGCAGCATGGTACCACTCCCTGTGCCCAGCATGTGGAAAAGATTGATACTAGTGCTTGAGCAATGTATTCAGCAACATATTTTACGTGTATATGGAAAGCTTACCACAGCATCAAAAATTGGACCAGGACAACAATCTTTGGCAGATACTTCTAGCTGAATTTTAGAGTTATTTTCTTTTCTCTTGTTTATTGCATTTCCCCATTGTTCTTAGGTGCTACCTTTTTGACCATTCGTGAGACTGCTTTTCCATTATCATATGTTGTCCTATGTTTTCCTTTACAGTGTCATTTTCTTCATGTTTTACATAGAAATACCAAAGGTTTTCCTTCTTTATGAATCTAACAGCACTGTCATTCATCTTTCTTCAGTCCTTGCTTGTGAATGTACTCTTTCATCCATTATAATTCCAGATGAAGACCTAGTCTGTTGGTCCAATAACATCATATGTTTTTATTTTTGGAGAGGGTTTACCTAATGATGCTCAAGTAGAACATTTAATTATCATTGAAACTTAAAACTGATTTGTTAAGAAATGTTCTTTATAATGGTGTTGATTGACATGACTTGTTATATACTTTTGTGTTGGATGCGGAGGTTTAGTTGTTGGCACGTATTTTTTTTGTCATGTTATAATTTTGGGATTTGTAATGTTCCACTTAATGGTTGTAATGGAACTTCAAAGTTATTTCCATGTGAATGAGCTATTTATTTCTAAGGCATGTTGTAGACTTTTGTAACTTGAACTTAAATGAAATGGCTCTTATGGAAACTTTGTGTCTACCTAGTTATCATTTGTTGATCACTTTATGCAATATCTCCTGTTATTCAATATCTAATCAGTAACTACCATGTTTGACAATTAAAGCTATATTTGTAATCGAGACATTTCCATAATGGGGAAGGCAAATCATGATTTCTGATCATTAAACAATGACATGAGGCCATTAAACTGGTTTATAGTACTTTGTTGGTAGTGTAATTGCTAGGAAGTCATCCATAATGAATGTTGATTAGTGAACTGCATAAGCTACTTCATGCTGATCTGTTCATGAAGATAAGGAGAATCATCAATTTTCTTTCTCAACTGTGTAAAGTATGTCTTTCCTGAACTTAAAATATGATCAAAGAACAATATTTTCACATTAATCGAAGTTTCCTTGTATGGAAAATTTTCCGACCCGCTGCCATTCAGTAATAAGGCATGCTCATGATTTTAGTTGTTGGATTGATGTGGTTAGAAATTTATTTAATAACATTGTTATCAAACAACCATTAGGGTTGCAAATGGTCTCCAATGCTTTAGCAAAATGTTACAAGTGTGAAATAGTTTTTAGCAGGTGTGCTTGGATTTTTTTTTTTTTTTTGTCTACAGGGTGAATTAACCTTAGCAAGTGCAAACTGTGTTTTCATTTTTCAACATCTAATTTACGTCATTGATCTATGAGTTATGATTAAGCCAAACTCCTACCAAATTGTGAAAATAATATTTAGTAGTAGCAACTAAATCTATGCTCATGATTATGAGCCCTTGTAACATTTATTTGGATACTTATATTTTCCAGCATGCTCTCATGCTCGGAGGATAGTTCTCCTGAATCTAATGACAACCTTTTACAACAGTTGACTTTCTGAAGAGAAAAAAAATGGCAGATCTAACCTTTCATTGACTCTTCTTTTTTTCAGTTGCGAGGGTGCTGTTTTTAACGAGAATGATTCTGATTACCAGATGGCAGGAAAACGTTACACCAATTGGTCACTCCTGAAGGACGAACTTCAGATAGGTGACACTGTCCGCTCTAGAAAGCCCAAAAACTCATGCAAACCAGAAAGCATGGAGATCCCAGAGGGAAATGTTGTTGGTAAAGAAGCTGATGGTGACAGCAATGGTTTCATTCTTGTCAGGATTCATGGATTTCACAATCCTCTCAGAGTGCACTGCTCCATGGTCGAGAGGGTGACATATGGCTTTGCTGCTGGTGACTGGGTACGGGTAAGGAATGAGGACAAGAAGAGGTCTCCAGTTGGCATTCTCCATAGTATAGAGCGTGATGGAAGAGTAACAGTTGGTTTTATCGGGATGGACACTCTTTGGCATGGGCATTACTCGGAACTTCAAATGGCAGAATCCTACTGCGTTGGTCAGTTTTTGAGGTTGAAGGCAAGTGTCTCTAGTCCCAGATTTGAGTGGCCATATAAACGAGGCAGCGGGTGGGCGACTGGTAGGATCGCTGAGGTTCTTCCGAATGGTTGTCTCGTGGTTAAGTTTCCAGGCAGATTTAGCTTTGGAGAAGCCAGCAGATTTCTTGCTGACCCTTGGGAGGTGGAAGTGGTAAGCTTTAAGACATGCGAGGGAGTGGTAAAGAAGTACCAGCACCTTGAAGACTTCCATTGGGTTGTGAGGCCATTGGCCATTGCTTTGGGTTTGTTCACAGCTTTAAAATTGGGGCTTTTTGTTGGAAAAAGCTTCGGCAAGTCGAGCAGGAAGAAAGCTGGGAAAGTTAGCATCTCTGGACAGGCAGGAAAACAGCAGCAGCAGCAAGACATGCAGAATGCTACTAATCCAGTGTGGCTTCCTCATTCCGTGTCAAATATCCTCTTTAGAGAAGGTGCTCATCCTGCTAAATGATGCCACATTCTCCTTCTCTAATCTGTGGAATGGCTCTTTCCCAACCAAAACTCATCGATGTACATAAGACCGATCATAGATCTTCGAGTTATCCTTCACATCTTGATGTAAATATTCTCTTTAGCTGATGTCGGTTCTGTCATCACAACAGAACTCCAGATTCCATGTTTTCAGCACAAGATTGATC
This sequence comes from Musa acuminata AAA Group, assembly GCF_036884655.1. Lineage (NCBI taxonomy): Eukaryota > Viridiplantae > Streptophyta > Magnoliopsida > Zingiberales > Musaceae > Musa > Musa acuminata. The sequence goes on along the minus strand of NC_088334.1, from coordinate 46,471,181 downwards.
TGTTTGACATTTATTTCTTTGGTGCCAGCAGTGCTAGTTATGGCCCTCGGTACTTATTCTTGCTGCTGGATTCAAAAGCATTGTTTGCTTTCTGGTGAGGTACTTTGTTCTTCCTGCTGATCAAGGTGTTTACGTATGGATATGGATGGATTCATTTGCTTTAACATCACAGGACAAGGATAAGTGCGTTATCAGCTCACTTGCATTTACTGCAAGAGCGCAATAAGAATCTCATTTAACATATATGTTTTTTAGGACATGTATTTTAGGACATCGAACGCGCGTGGAACAATAAGAATCTCATTTAACATATATGTTTTAGATATGTATCACCATAATTCTTTGGAATTAATTTGTGTAATAAATAATCATCTGATCAAACCTTTCATTTATTAGAATACAAGAATTAAAATTGCTTAGATCAATACACCTTGAATCGTATGAGAAGTCATTTCATGTTTGTTGCGAGAGCTATAGCTTCCTCTATAGTCCCTCATCACCATCAAAGAATGTAGAGATCAAGGCGTGCCACAGCCGACCTCGTCGCGCCAACGGAGGAAGACGACGGCCGCGCCGTAGTGCGACAGCGCCCCGGCCATCACGAACACATGGAATATCTGGTGGCTGTGGCCGGCGAGGTCGAACCAACCGGGCTTCCACCGTTCCGGCACCCTCGTCACGTAGAAGACGGTCCCTGTCAAGTAGGACACGGCCATGGCCGCCTCGTACGCCAACGTCACGTTGCGTCGCGGCTCGTCCCAGTTCACGACGGCCGCGTGCACGGCGGGCACGATGCCGAAGAGGCCCATCCCCGAGAAGAGCAAGGCACGGTAGGCCCGGAACTTGCCGGTGGAAAGATGCGGCGAGAGGAGGGTGAAGACGGTGACGAAGCCCATGGCGGAGATGGCTACCAGGTAGGTGAGCTGCCAATGGGGATCGCACTGGAAGATGTAGTGGATGGGGGGGAAGAAGGAGGTCACGATCATGACGGCGATGCCGACGTAATCCATGCGGAGGAGTAAGATATTGAGGCGGTGGGAGTGGCAGCAGAGGAGGTGGCAGGAGCTGCTGCAGAGGAGGCAGAACATGGAGCCACCGAGAAACACGAAGAAGGGCCATCGCACTGCCGCCGGCGGCGGCAAAGGAGATGAGGTGGCAGCAGTTTCAGAGGAAATGTACAGCTTAATGAACGCCGCTGCTTCCTGTTCACAACCACATCCATGGAGAAGACATCCAAACCACAACATTACTCCGTAATCAAGGAAACGACACACAGACTTACTCCAAAGAAATTTCCCAGATCGCAGGAGACATTCTCCACCGCACTTGTAGGAATCGACCTGCACCCAATTAACAACCTCATAAGCCAGAGGAAGAATTCAAGAGATTGGATTCATTACCATGCTTCGATCAATCAAACATAAATTGAGTATTAAGATATAGTCACCAAGCAAGATGCCCGAGGAGTTGAGCCACTTGTGGCACATGACGACTGAGATGCAGTAAAGTGAGCCCCAAGAACACCAGGAATCCCAACAAATGTCTGTACCCACAACACCCACAAAGATCTAAGCGTGGCGTTGAAGGCAGAAAGATGATGTCAGAAAAGGGAGCGTTGCACATACGTCCAGATGTTGACGGTCTCGTTGTGCCAAGAGAAGAAGCTGAGCAGTGCGTTTTTGATCGGCCACTCCGCCCTGTAGTAATCCCGTATGAACTCGTTCTCCTTCATGTACTCCGGCAGCTCCTCGTACCTCAACAGCTTGTATTCCTTCTCTTGCTTCCTCCGACCCTTTCCCTTCCTCCTCTTCCCCTCTAGCTTTTCCTCCATGACCACATGTTGGTCCTCGGAATCCATCACTCCTCCCTTCTCCTGCTGCTGCTGCTGCTGCTGCTGCCTGTCTGGGGGAGCTATAAGAGGGAGGGCCAGTTCACAGGTTTAGAGACACAGAAATTAGAGCTGGTGATGGGCCTGAGATTGCTGTTATTACGTAATTAAATGTAGCTGAGCTACCAACCATCCACCTCATCTGTCGCATTTATAATATCTGCTCCACGTACCGTCTGTTGACGACGACTTGGATTTCGTTCTACTCCACACGCAAAGAACTCGAGGACCATATGTTGATATGCATATCAACTACCTCATGGATGGTAATGATTTATCCTCTCTTCTCGTCATCAAACTTCCATCACAGAACGTAGTTGAGCACAGTTGGAACTAAATCAGCATATTTGCTGCTGCTGCTTCTTCTTTACTATATTAAACCCATGATCCAAATTCCACCCAGGATTGCAGGTCGCAGCTGTTGCATGTGTAAGCAGAGATTGAAAAGAGAAGATAAACTTCAAAAGAGTCGAATGACATATATCGAGCTCGATCGAGCCTAAGTTTTTGAGTTGAATTGATGTTTGACCCTTTGATAGATTCAGAAAAAGCCTCAAAGCTAACACCAACATATCCTACTTCAGAAATTGAAATGAAATGCAGAGAGATTAATTGAGGAGAAGAAAGAGACGCAAAGAACCGTAAGTCAGAACCGATCAACAAAGAGTGTCTTCCAAGTCTCCGTCGTGCTTATTGTGTTCTCAGATGCAGGTGAGGGCAGTTGGAAGCCGAAAGAAAGAGACGACCGACACGGATAGCCAACCCTCAACGCCATGTATTTATGCTTGGAATGTGTGTAGGTTAGAATGATGAGCTCAAAGGAGGGAGGTTTTGGTTCTGCATCACAAGTGCTTCTACTGTCCTCGACCTCTAAGATCATGACGAGGGGATCGTTCCAGGAATCGTGCGTTCGGTGGACCTTTTTTGACTCGTGAATCATGCCAACAACTAGACGGAAGGCATGGCTTTTTGACTTGCCAACAGTCGTCTCCTTGCACACAACTATGGTTTGTTTATCTGATGCAATTAAATGGATCTAATCTGATTATTTCGTCAACAAAATTCTCTTATACAAGATAGAAACGAAACAATGGAGACAGCTTCGACATGGCCACAAATCTCAGCTCCTTTTTCTCTCAAATAAGGCATGAGCAGCATTAACAATGAAACGATCATATTTAGAGCCATCCCAATCTATTCGAGGTGCTAGTCTTGATGGTGATTTGATGTATCTCCTTCTCCGATTAAGATTCATACTAATCCACACGAAATATTCATGTGGGAGCAGTGAAGATAGAAAAGTTATTGTTAAGAGACTGATCTCGATAAGAACTGAAAGAGTTAGGTTACATACATTAGATTAGATTTGACCCACAACTTCATAATTGAAGTCGACAGCTATCTCACCTGTGCAATAATATGCTAATCAATCCGATTGTCTTACTACAACTGCATATAAGGGGGAGAAATATCTATCGATATATTTGATTATTTATTGATTGTTTGACCGCATTGAATAGCAGCTATACATTAGCTATACATTAAGATTTTATGTTACAAAAGTTAATATTCTTTTGTGTTGTGCCATGCAGAATTATGATATCAAGCAATGTTTGATTGGGAAATCTTAATCAAACTAGAAGATTCATACCTTTAGAGTCTCATCCTAATTCAGAAATCGTTCATTTATTGAATTCAGATTGATTTTAATTGGAAAGCTTCTTAAAGCAGGAAGGATACTGAAGCTCGAGTTCAACAAATTGCACTCGTTGACTTAATGAATCATCATCAGCAAAGACTAAGACTGAGTCACCAAAAAGCCATGATGTTCCATGTTGGACATACTTCCCATGCAAATTTAGTTTCAGACTGTGTTGTCAACTTCAAAATCATATAATCTAAAGAAGCACAGGCATTGACAAGATAGGGAAGCAGCATATGAAATGGTAGATTAAGTAATAAATAAACAAACAAACAAACAAAAAAAAATCAGGTTTTAATAGTGCTTTTCCTTTCCAAATATAGTGAAAATACAAATTTATAATGTATTGAAAGGTGTTACAGATATACGAATAAAGCTATGAGGTCAACTATATGAATCTCTTGTCACCATTAAGATTCGTAGAAAATCATGTCTTGTTAAATTAAAAGTATTTAAAAATTTATTTGTAGTTTATATTAATGTCTTTCTGGGCATTCTTTTATAGAGAGTTAAAGGTTTCAAGTATTTCCAAGAATTTTTAATGTAATAAAATAAATCGACGCCATCAAATTCACCGATATTAATGTAAACAAACTAATATTTGCATTACTATGAAATAAAAATAAAATATCTATTAATATTTGAGAAAAATAATATGGTTTATTCCCTAATATGAAATCAAAAGAATCTTTTGTAATCCTCAAATATTTAAAAGAAAAGTGATTTATTTTTTCAATTTAACATGAAAAATGTTACTATTCAAAAATAAATTCTCCAAATTAAGTCATTCTTCTTATCATCCTATATGGCATCTAAGACAACCTTATCACAGGTGTGAGTAACGTACCAGAGAAGGCCGAATCAGCTCGCGCCACGTGACGTGATACAACTGCCACCAATGCCGACACCAACAACGATAACACCGCAACAGCAGCTGCTGGTGACCGAAGTGTCGTCGACAACCGATGGGGCAAGACATAAGATGAGAGAGAGAGAGGGCTTCGCTTTGGGTCGGGTCTCCATCTCTCCTCTCGAGCATTCTATCGAACAAGAGGAGGGTAGCACCGTTTCTCACCCAACAGTCCACCGACGTGCCGTGTCGGAAGGCAGATTTAACAGGAAGAAAGCAAAAGGCACGAACCTGCCTTTGTAGGGCGATGCTCGCAGTGGTAATACACCTGCCGACACCAGCAGGACCGAGCTAAAGAAGAAGATGCAGGAAAGCCGAAGGAGAGTCTAAACCACACATCGGGTTGAAGCTTCTCCTGCTATTGGCGTCCGGTCTCCAGTTTCTGCGTTGACTGGATTTGGATGCATGAAGCACTCACAAATCAGCTTAATTAAGGAAAAACTATGAATGATTCCCCTACGAAGAATTGACACTGTTCAATTTGACCAAGAAAATCCATCAGAATATTACACCATTTCTGCAACTACTCATCTTAAGCAAACAAATCTTCCACAAACATAACCAAAAGAAACCTTCTTGCCACTGTAAAAAGGCATGAGAAGGTTAATTGCTAATAAGGAACTCCAAAGCCGGAGCGGATACTCTTGAGAAGTTTTGTTAATGAATGAGCTTAAATATATCCAATGTCGACTGCCAGTATTATGTTTACGACTAAAACACACATGAGAAGTTGAATTCAATCAGAGGGAGTCATCCCTCTTTACCTTATGTATGAAGTCCTACTCCCAACTCTCCATACTGCTATTACCTAACCAACACTAGCCTCAAATGAAATGAAATGAAACTACAAGGACCAGACGTAATATCCGGTGCCTCACTTCCTCTTCTTGGCAGGTGGCTGAGGAAGCTCCTCATCCTCTTCATCGTCTTCGTCTTCCTCACCCTCCTCCTCCTCGTCTTCATCATCGTCATCATCATCATCATCGTCGTCGTCGTCGTCGTCATCCTCTTCGCTTCCTCCTCCACCGTTGCCCTCAGGGTCATCAGCTTCTTCGTCCCCCTCGTTCTCATTTTCCTCACCGGAGAAATCATCTTCGCCTCCATCATCCTGATCATCTCCATCCTCGTTGTTGTCATCCTCATCATCATTATCATCATCTGAGTCACCATCATCCTTGTTCTCCGATACAACTTCTTGTTTATCGCCTCGAAGTAACCTACAAAGAAAAGCAAAGAGTAAGAGCCTTTAGAACAATCTTAACCGACTATAACGGTGAAACAGCCAGTTGAGTAACACGGAAGGCAAGCATAATGTACCTGTAAACCCCTTCATACCCTTCATCCAGTGGCCCAGTTTGACTTGACAAAGATCCAACCTAAAACAGTTCAATTTTTAGTGGGAACAGAAGAAAGTTAATTTGTATGAAGGAAATATAGAATTCATATTTGAACAACTAATTTGTTCCATTTTGATGATAACTAGTTTGTATGAATCACGGTCGATAGAAAAGAAAGGCAGGAAAAGATTATCAACAAAATTTTAAGAATTTGGCCACATATACTGTCCTGTGACCATTGAATCAGCCATCCGCTAATAAATTCAGACACATGAGCTTGTAAAAAACATAAAAACAACCATTTCAAGAAAACTACTAATGCGGCTCATGTCCCACACTCGTCAGACTAAAGGCTAAAATGCAAATATTGACCATAAATTGCATCGGATATATGATTTATATTATCACGTTAGTAAGGGATGCAGAACAAAGTCACATGGATTTCGATGGATGCAATAAATAAGAACAAAAAAGAAATATGAAACATCTGGCGGATGAAATTATAAACCCCAACATGTGGAGAGTAAGAAAACCCAAGCTGCAACTAACAACCATAAGTAGCAGTCTCTTCCTGCAGTTCAATTCATGGCAATAACTAATTGGATCATGAGCATTGCATGACATTTACTATGAAATTAGATATTGGATGCACAAAATAGAAAAATATAACAGCCATAGAAGAAGAAAAAATTCTGTAAGTAGTAAGCTCCTCAGATAGTATGCACAGAATTAAAAAACACCAACTCATACAACCCACCAGCTTAAAATCCAGGAACTAACTTTAGAAGGACAAAACACCTAATTTTAGAAGCTTAATAAAAAACCTGATGTTAGAAACCCCTACAAATATACTTAAACCCTTTTACAATCCTAGAGCAGGTTGTTGTATTGGATGTCTTTGTTGGCCACACTGTGTGCGAGTCTCAGAGAGAGAGAGAGAGAGAGAGAGATATTATTATTCTATTCTCTATCTGGACTTTCGTTTCAACTTTTTTTTTGTTTGGTTTTCCTATCACTTTCCAGCAAATCCAAAACTTACGGTACTGCAGCAAAGTTTCTGATCACCTCAAGCCCATGAGATCAAAACTGGGTTCTATGGCATTTGGACATTGAACGAAACATCCCAATTTGACACCACCATATACACATCAGATATTCTCTCTCTCATGAAAGCTGTTAAATGAGTTTTCCAATCTAAAGAAAGCAACCCCCCATTATTATGTACCTGTTCCTAGAGAGATACATGGACAAAGACCAACTTTCTCACACACATAGAACTAAAACAGCTTCTTGATGTCTACTCACTTCTTCATCTTTGCCAACATCTTATCATACTCTAATGCCTATAATATAAGTGGGAAATGTCAACTGTGAAATAAGAGGAGAAAACAGAGAAGTGTTAAGATCAAAAACCTCACATCAACCCTATAACTGATACAGAAGTAATGAATATGGCCAACGATAGAACTTAAAGTATACCATAATGCAAATTTAGATCAAACAGAAAGCTAAATGTGACTTCAAAATAGAGGAAGCAAGAAATCATAAAGATCTTGATGAGGACAAACATAGCTAATTCCAATTTTGGCATAAAATAGGAAGGCAACTAGTTCAAGATATTAAGAACTTTTTTAATTGACTATAACAAGCACTTATAGCCAAAAACAACTCCAAGCCCATAACAAGGTTTGTGCACTCCTCAATTACAATGTGGTTTCTTGTTTTTTCTTTGTTATTTTGGGTACTGCTATCTACACTAAAACCGACAAACATGCATTATCATGTGCACTGTACATAAGACGAGTAACAAGATTGAAAATAAGCGCTACTAAAGTAACAAACATAACGAGGATGAAAATAAAAAAAAAGGGTGGAACAGGGCATCCTTCACTTCAAAGCCTAGCTTCAGGAGTTAAAGCAGAAAAGAAAATGAGAAGTAATTGTGGAAAAATCTCGAGAACCTAATTCTCAGGGGGAAAAAGAGATTCAACCACCTACGAAAACTAAGATATCATGGAGTGGTGTAACTCATAAAACACATAAGGCCCTAATTCTGCTCAAGTATGTCCGCAAACTTACATATTAACATATCTCTATATTCCACCACATGTAAAAGCTATCAAAAAAAGAGCAAAGCAATCTCTCAGCCCATCCAACCATATAACTGCCACCAATGTGAGAAAACCCATCGCTCTTCCAAAGATCCGGAGACTGGATGATAAAGTGAACAAATCTGAAAGCAGGCTATACATGAATAGAGGAAAAGAGGACAGAAAATATTTTAACCAGTAAAGCCCAAAATTATAGATATCCTCTTAAGCTACTTGCAAACAGTCCAAAATCGCTTTTTTATGCCAACAACAATCCATGCAGTAACACACCAGAAAAAGGTAACAATCTCCCGACAAATACAACTAAAAACCAACTAATGCCGTAGATCAACATGCCAAAGGCGCATGCTCAGACCATTAACTTAAAGAAATCAGACAATTAAGCGCCGAGATAAGCTAAAAAATCCTCCCTGCTTATGTAGCTCAACACTAAGGAAAGCACTGTAGCCACTCCAATCATCATATAGTCAACTTTAGTAGGCTGCTAACAAAGAACGAAAGCAGGAAGGAAAATAAAGAGGGAGAGCATCCAAACCTCCAGAAGAAGCAAAAGGAGAGACCTTTCCGCAGCCAAAACAATCTCCACCACGAGCAATTCCATTATGGAGCAGAGAGCTGAACCTCCACCACTCTCGGTTTGGCACAACGCCTCCATATCTACAAGCCAGGTACCGAAATCCATAAGCACCAGCGAGAAAAAGCAGCGGAAAAGAAGGATTTAACCGAGGTCGTAGAAGAGAAGAAAGGAAGAGGAGGTGGAGGAGAAGAATCACACCCAGGTCGAAGAGAAGAAGAGGGAGCGGGGAGATAGAGAGACCAGTTTCAACGCGCTGCTACAGCGCAAGATCTCTATCAGGGTTTCTTCGAGCTACCCCTCTCGAGAAACGCAGAAAACCATTGACAAAGGTTTTGGGCGCTCAGGGTTTCGGCCGGGATCCTTTCCATGCCATCGTACGATCCAGGGATCTATCCGTATATGTGTCATGTTGGGAGTGAGGATCCTGTGAACAGACGGCTTCCAGGTGGAATTGTAAATTTTTTACGAAAGATACATATGGAGAAGATCCCAGATACTTTAGGGTTTTGGTCCGCGACGCGGATTCGGCATTATGGGAGTGTGGCTGGCGCCGCCTGTCAATTGTGGGATAGATTTGGATGGATTACAACGACCTCCCACCCGTATCTAACTGGGGACTACAAGAAAGTTGTGGAAATCTATTTCTCACGCCTCCATTTTTGATATTTTCTAAATTTGACAAATAAAAATAATCGTAAATTTTAAATAAAATGCACAAGTTTTTTTTTTTCTTCTCGATTTTCTATACATATTTATTTCCTTCAGGACAATACGGTGTTATCATATGGATGAATTATCTGTATTTTGGGCTTTTGTTTGAATGAAATAGAACTTCTATTTAGATTTTTTTTTTCTTTTTACTATTTAGCTTTATAACAAAATAATAGATGTAATATTAACTTCGCCCTATTTGTGTTAACATTAAGTAAGTAATTTGATACACATAATAGTTATGTGCATCGAATCATTTTGGAGCATGAACCAATCGATCCATCTATTCGATCAGTTTTGTTAAAACATGAGAATGGGTTCTTTGGATAATCAGCATGAACCGATGGATTTAAATAAAGTTTATTGGATTTTATGATATAGTCAAGATTATTCAAACCGACATCCGTTAAAACCTTTATTAATGTTCATGCTAAGGATATTTATGTTAATTTTAAATTATTTATTAGGGGATAAAAAGAAAGCACTTCTCCTTCTTTTTAAGTGTCTTATCCTTTCCTATTCAATTTTTATCATATAAATGCATAATTATTATTTTTAGAAAATCAAAAAAATTATTACATCTAATGGTATATAAATAACACTATCGCTCGTGCAATAATATGCTAATCAAATCAACTCATTGTTTGTTTGAACAATCGAAACATCTTTTCATAAAAGGAATAATGGGATTCCTAAAGGCATCTATATACAGTGAGCCCTTTTGCTATTAGTGTAACCCAAACATGAAGAAATGAACTCAGGCATTCGATTACATTATAAGTTAGGGTCAATTACCAACCACAACTAACAACTGCTAACTAAAAGCAAATCTAACATTTACTTCATGTAAGCAAAGCTAAAGCAAAGTGGACAGACCAATGCAAACTTGGCTTAAATAGAAGCAAGGAAACAAAAGGTCAGAAGCATTGCTGCATCAACTCTCCATCTTCGCAGCGGCTGAAGCGTAGCTGACACTGTAGTCCCGCTTGCTCTTGCACTGGCTGGATTGCTCATATTGCAGGAAATCAATTTTGATCTTTGTGGAGCAGTTCTTTAACATCTGAACAAAAGATCATGTAGAGGTTGTCATTAGACTAGAAAATAAGAAGAGAGAAGAAATATGACTCTTACATGGAGGAAAACAGTAATAGGGCGGCGCCCGCAGATGGTATTTCCATATTGCTGTAGATACCCTTTGAACACATTAGCATCCCCGGTCTCTATGATATCCATGCCCATATGGTCCAGGACCTCAATGGATTTGTAGATGGTACCATGCTTCGCATCATAGTGTGTGTAATTGAACCTAATAGGCAATCAAGGCAGGAGATAAGTATAAACCCATTTGTAATCATCACTAAATTCTCTAACCCAGATGATTCATCATCGTAATCAATGATATAGTGCAGAGAGACTTCATTTATTTTACCCAAAAATTCATCAAAGTTTAGAGCTGATAGGTTTGCAACAAATTTTATCCAAAACATGACACAATACAGACAACCCTTCTAGCTTTCTCAAAACCTACATGAGCCTTTTAGCTTCCTCAGCTTTTCTGATCATCTGTTCTATTATTAATATTGTAATCCAATCGTGGTCTTTCTGCATGACACACCCTAGAAATTTTCCAATCCAAGCTTATCTGAAAGTTCCTGGCTGTTTCAAGATGAAGCCATTCTTCAACACAGAATTAAATTAAGACAGTATCAGATCTAAAACAAACAAATACTGTCTTGGACATTAGCTACTTACAAGACCAAAGATGTTGCTAATTATTCAGAACATAGAAAAGATAAATGAAACCGATAAGTGACAAATTATCACAATAGAAGTACATTGGTATACCTAGATCCCCAGTGGCAGAAATCCGATGATACTGAGAAAAAATTTTTACGGTCATCGACGTACTTGGCAAGCAGTCGACCGTACATGGATTCATTTTCTGCATTAATGGCACCAACCAAAATAGGTACAACTTTAACAGGATAACTGCATTTAAAAAAGAGTGAATCAGTAACACGTCATGAGATGGATCTAAATATGTGATATACTTACCCATTAAATACTTTAGCAAGATAAGGCAAATGCATCTCCATGCTATGTTCTGCTTCATCAACATGAAGATCCATGAGTTCAAACTTTCCAGTAGCCTGGAGCTCATCATTGACTAGGAACAACAAAAGATAGTAGACACTATTAATTTTGGATTGGCCACTGGAAAGCTGATAATAGAAAAGAGGGGTAAACATGCCATATTCCATATATAAACTCCAAGGAGATTCATCCAAAGCACTTATTTGTTATATGGTACTAATATAAAGTACAAAAGACCACCTATTTTGAAGTATTAAGTTTGCAATAAGGTACATTGTTTGATAGAACTAAAGTGATCTTCCAGATTATTTGATGCATTTATTCAGACGAAGCTCTTCAAGCAGGTTGAGGAATGTTTGAAAATTCATAAAACTAACATGGTAAAGAGTTAAATGTTCTCTTCAGTCAAATATGATGTACCTTCCAAATCAACCGGCAAGTCACCCAAAGGTGTCCTGTATATAGTGGCTCTTGTAAGGGCACACTTAGGAGTGTAATAATGGTGTGAAGGACCAAGTAGAAATACTCGTGAACTGGAATGGCAGATTTAGTGTCAATTAGTCAAAGGTAAAATGCAACAACACTGCAATAGAACTCAAAATAACACAATCTTCAGATGTTGCAAGTCTGCATAGTAACATAGATGTGGACAATGACTAAGAAAATCTTAATGAGAATGGGCATATAAGTGGCATTCTTTTCCTCTCTTTAAGAGCTACTAAAAGAAGAAATCAAATTTTAACAAAAGCTTCGCAACACAAGTGTTCAAACAATGCATAATTAGCCACGATTTGTAAACCATATTGCGACTCCCTCAAGGGGAGTTCAGCACCATTTCAAACTCTGTCAATGTGCCACAAACATAATAAATACATGACATTCTCACAAGTGAATTTTTTGACCATTTTACATGTCTCAGTGCCTTAGTTCAACCATGTCATTCCAGTGCAAGTTTTGCTCATTATCATTACAGATAAGCTTCTATTCCGCAGAAAGAAGATAAAAATCAAATTACATCTAAACAACAACTGAGAAGAACAGAAATTTTAGTAGTGTTGAAAGCTAAGGCTGTGGCAATAGTGGTAAAGGAATAAGCCACGATATTATCATCATCCACATAAATCCTTTCTTCTGCCCACTTTGGCTCTGTTCTCTGCTGTAGGACAGCAGACAAACATTTTTAAAGGTACACGATATACCATATGCAATTCCTTTAACTATCCTTCATCGTCACTAATAGAAGTGGCACTTCCAAGTTCTGACATTGAAGAATGGGCACAAAAACAACATGCAGACACAACATGATAACATGCTCATCAACACAGTATATCTCAGAGACATAGGACAAAAAGGATAGCCATGTGAAAATTTTACTTATTAAGGTATGTTTTGTGTAATTTAAATAAACATCTAGAAGACAATTCACATGCATGGTAAGACCAAATAGGACATGGTTCTGAGATCTGGGTTGTCAAGAAAAAATGCCTACTCCAAGAACACAGGTCTTACAGGAAAAGGTTAAAATGATGCAATACTCTTTTTGGCTTGTAAACCATGCATAGGCCCATCATCTCTTGGAATTTGAGAGTATTGCTGAAGTCGCTATGCATAGATTGTCTGTGTATCCAGACTGGTGAAATGCGTAGTAAAAACCCTTTATTGGAAAAACCTTTACTTCTTAAGGCTTAGATGAAGTGTTCTTTCATTTATCGACCATCTAGTGTCATGGTCTAGGAACAGTGCTATTGTTTAAAATTCAAGGCAACTTCAGGCTACCCTCAAAATTTGTATACAAGTTTCCACCAAACATGTACCCCGCACATAATAAGACCAAGGAAATCTTTGTAAAGAACATGTTTTCAAATCCTTAGACAGTTTGGGATATTATATAGAATGTCAATAGAAGTACTGGATATTGTGCAGTTTGGACACAACTATGATATGTTATCAGTTTTACCAAAAAGAAGTATGTCATTTAGGTCCCTAGGCAAGACTGAGTTATACCCATTGGCTAAGTCTAACCTTGACCAAGCACTAAAGATCTTGGAAAGCTTAGACAAGGTGTTTTCTGGACCATCGAGTATTTCTCTCAATGGCATTTAACTACTAGGTCTTACAAAATGAAAATGGCATCAGAATCTTTAACAGAGAAATATGTCACTATAATTCATTAGGACTATAATACTTGTAGAAGATGCAGTTCCTCAATGTATGTAGAAACAAGTAACTAAAAGATCAAAACATAGGGCCACAATATTTCTTCTTAGATAACTTTATTCTTGCAAAGTCTTAAATGATGTTAAATGTATTCAGCCAATTTTGATCTTAGGACTTAATCAATAATACCACACATAGATTAAATGCCAAGGTAGAGATGTATCTATCTTCAGCTTTATGAACAATAAAAATATTTGAATGTCCAAGCAACATGGATCATGGAAAGGGAAAGCACCATTCAACTCACATGCTTGCAGGGTCAATGTTAGCAAATGCAAATGCTGCACAACGACCCGAATATGAGTATCCAGCATGCCTGCATTTGTAACACATAAAGTCGATAAAAGAATCAAACCAAAATGTGATTACATTATCAAGATCTACAAAACATATACTGACTTACGGGGCAATGATGCCTCTAACATTAGAAGACTTGGTCAGCCCAGTTGCTTTAAGCCACCCATCAAGTTCCTCATCCAATTTGCTGGCTGGAAAATCAGGATCTCATCAGAAGAGAAAATTCTTCTTGTGAATAATTTCTTTGTTGTGATAAGCTCCAATTTAACTGTAAATTTTTTATTTACTTTGTTTTTTCTTTCCTCCATCTAAAGATGCTTTATCAAAGGCAAAGAATTTTAAAAAAGCTTAGCTTAAAATTTTTGCATAAGAATTCAGGGAGGCACAATATAGAAAATTTAAAAAAATCATAAACTACTCATCATAGGAGTAAATTATCCTTTCTACTAAGAAATTTCTCAAGGTTCTTTTGAATTAAGCAATTGAATCATAACCAGAAAAAAAAACCTTTGTCAGGTTATGCTTACTTGTTCACCAAATGAAAGAGCAAACCTGCAAACAATAGAAAATAGTCTTGGCTGTAACTGAGTCCATTGTCATTTAAGCCTTAGTTATGAAATACAATTCTGATTTATTGTTTAGCCCTGCAGAAGACTTTAAATAGCTTATCTTCTTGGATGTACCTAATTGGCTTTGTACAAGAAAAGAAAATTTTGCATTGCAACAGGAGGACTTCTTTTGTCTCAAAACCAAACTTATCATCACACATTTGTCAGTTTTCTTAAAAAGATACGGTATCGAATGAACACAATTTCTGATGCAAATGCTGAAATTTGCAATTTTTTAAAACTAATATCACAGGAACAGAATATCTTTCTAAACAAAACTTAACAGACTTTGTTGGCATAACATCCGATTGAATCTCTAAGAATCTAGTTTGTATTACAAGGTATATGTTCAATGTTCAGAAAGATCTTATTGAAGTGCTTGATGGAAGGATTACATTTGGAAGCATATATTTCAACAGGCATGCTTATTATCGAATTTGTTGCTGCAGTGCATTGTTTTATTCATTTATTTATTTGTTAATCAGACATTTTCAGATCTTCCCATTAGTAGAAGTTTTTTATGTTCTCTATTGTAGTTTGATAATTTGTCATTTTTTTAAAGAACAAAGCTACATGAGAAATAATGCATCAACACTTTATCGGAGTAAAACATCAAGCATGTTGACCATTCAACCACATTAATACATCTTAAACATGTTCTTTTTTACTAAAAATCAATTGAACCAATTGAAAAATTACAGTAGATAGTCTTAAGTTGGCAACTGTCATATGAGTTAATACATCACGGAAAATATTCATAACAGCACCTTTTCAGGCCTTTCTTTTCAATTCTTAGGTTATTTTCGCTTCAACTAAGTGCAATTCTAGTTGAAGGCAAGTTGTGCCAAGGAACATCAAGATATACCGATCTAAGGCAAAATTAAAAAAGAAATTGTGAAGCTTAAATTACACTTCAAGTTGCTTTTGATCCTCAACATTATCTTAGCTACTCTGCTACCTTTCTAATTATTGGAAGTTGAAACAGTGCCCCACACATTTCTTAGTACAAACTGACTAATTTTCTTAATAACATTTTCTCTTCTTTTTTTTTTTCCAATTCTCACAGGTATCAATCATCCTCCTCATGGTAAATAATCCTTGACCAGCATCTAATTTCCTCAAACCACAATTCATCCTTTCTCCATTTTTTATCATAAGGTTATCCTCCAATTTAGTGCGACATTTTGCCCATTAATAAAGTTTCATCCAATCAATTATCATTCCAAGAATCATTCAGAAAGTTGGATCCTTTGAGACAAAGGCTGGTGAATCAAAAGTCCATGACAAGCGAACCATACATAGTTTGGCTACTGAAAGACTTCACATTGGCGGATAAATTGCCAATAAATTTCAGGTATTTTATCATTCTACATATTTTCAATTTATATAACCTCCAGTACAGTTAGAGGCATCGAAATATCAAATCCACCCCATAATCCCAATTCGCTGCTAAAAGACATTAATCAGACACTCTTATCATTAGAATCCCGATCAAATCTATGCACCACTCGTTCTCTCCAACATAATATTCCAACCAAAGAATTTAAAGAACCAACTAATGTCAACAAAAGTATTCAAAACACAGCCAATTGAATTACACTTCAGATTCCATGTCCACCTATACAGCAAAACAATCTCTCCCACATTAAAATCTAAAATTTCCATTTGGCGATCCAAATACTATCAGAAACGACGCAAACACACATCAAAATAATACACGACTGTCTAAAAGTTGAATCATAGATACTCTTCTCGCGGGTACAACGGATTGAGAACTCACCATTGCCGGTGTACCAAGACCCAGCGTGAGCATCTCTCCTAACCCTCTCCATCGAATCGCTCCACGAACGAAGATGAACCACCAGCCTGAGCCGAAAGATAAGTCTATGAGAGAACCCAGAAAGGATACGTAGGGCAAAGGGAACGATTGAGAGAGGATCGATCGATCGACTTAAATAGGTGTGAGTGGAGGGGAGGGAGAAGTCGAAGCGGAATACGATCAGAAACCCATTGGTCGAGGTTACCGCGTGACGGATCCGGTGTAATACCCTCTTGAAACTTGTAGTTAGAGCTGTGTTGGATGCGAAGAGATTCTGTAGATCAACGGTCATTATTGAAAACGGATACCTGCGTGCCGATAACCCAGCGGAAGTACAGGATTTTTTGTTAGATCATGTATAACTAGCATTTCTTTTAAATACCCGCTCGCCTACCTGTTCCACGAATGGAGGTGACGTGGGCCCCCAAAGACCTAATGTGGGGACCTCGATCATACTATTAAATTAGGTTTGGTAGAAAGCGTGGGTTCAACCCGAACTACGTCGAACTTATTAGTGACACTAAAACAGCACAATGTAAAGTAATTTTTATTCACAGCAATATTTTTACCTTTTACTAATGTTATTAAGAATTTATCGGTTTTATATTTCTAGTAATTTTTTTTGCTGAATTTTGTGGCATGTCAAATATCTATATATTCCTACGATTGCGTCTCACAATATATGCAATTTTCTTAGTATATTTGAATTTTATTTTCTTAGTTCATATAAGTATAAGCTTTGAACCTTCTTTATGTATTAGTTAATTCATTACAAAAATTTCATATGAAATTAGGCTAATGTTGTATTACAAGTTATATTAACTATTTGATGAGATTATACTCATTCAAATATACTCTGTGCTTAGTGTGTTAGGTGTTAGGGTTGGTATGTATTTTTATTAAAAATATAAATCGAAATTTCCTAAAAATAATGGTTGGTAGCTCTACAAATAAATATGATCTCGGAGTTATAATGAGAAAATTTATTAAAAATCATAGATTAAAATTATTTTTAAATGAATAAAAATTTCATTCGAATAGTCATATCCTTTCATTGGAATATATATATATATATATATATATATATATATATATATATATATATATATATATATATATATATTCACCCTAATTTAGAGTGTTACTATTGCAAGAAGTGATTGTTGTATCTTAAGAGATGATTGCCACTAACTGGCAAGAACCAATACTAGGAAAAATAGTCCAACTCTTATCTTGATCAAATTCTTTTTTATCTGACCTAAATTTTTCTTTCAGGTTAATCATTTTCTTTTGATCAAATTATTTTGAACAGAGATTATACTGATATTTTAGGTTCTTCTGTGATAAATATACTGATATCTATATATTCGACGCCAAATTCTGCAATAATTGAGAATGGGACCTCGGAACACTTTGGTATCCTGAGTGATGCATCAACTGCAACTCTGTTTGTCTACATTCTATGCCAAGCCAATCTTGTCACGGGTGCAAGGAAGAAGAGAACATGGGCAGGCATGAGAAGCATCTGCCATGGAGTTGCTGTCTGCTTCCTTTCCTCGTTGCAAGGCAACACTGGTGTCCCTTTCATCGCAACACTCTCCTTCTCTCATGCCGTGATTGCAGCTTCGGTCCCATCATTCTCTTTTCCTTGGGGCAGTTTTGCCGAGCTCTTATGAGCAGCATAAACAATGAAACAAAGTTGCAGTCAATGTTGTCTTGCACTTTAAACCTCCTGCTATGATTGATACACTGCCGTGTTGGGGAAACTGAAGCATCACAGGATTAAAGCTTAAGCTAGTAGGGATAGTATGACCAACATCATCATGCAGCTTCAATTCATGTGGGGTCATTATTCTCATGTAGTTTTCTTCGTCTAACCTTCATGATGGAGAGCTCACTGATGTGTTCGAGGACAAACGAGGCACATGAAGAGATTCTGAGTCTTGTGTCTTCATGGAGGGGTAATGCATGCTTCCACTGCATGTGAATTCAAAGAAACCAAATCGGATGAGCCCACCAGCTTGACTGCAGAAGAGCTCCACACTTCCACCCCTCCTCTGCTTCCCTATAAAGCCATTAGCAGCAGTTGAATCCGCAGAGAAGCACGGAATCATGGACTGGCACTCCTGGCTCGCCAAGTCCAGCCTTGAGCCATCGCTGGCTTACGAGTATGGCCTCCTGTTCATGGACAACGAGCTGGAGGAGGAGGATATAGCCTACTTCGACCATGACTTCCTCCAGAGCATGGGCATATCCGTGGCGAAGCACAGGTTGGAGATCCTGAAACTAGCCAAGAACGACGGCAGGGCGACGCCGGTCCCTGTCGCCAAGCTCGCTGCCGTAATCAGCAAGTCCAAGAACTGCCTCACGAGGTATGTCCGCGCGATGGGCTGCACTAACGGTCCCGCGATCTTGGTCGTGGCCAACGCCACGTACGGCGACCGCTGGAGCGGGGCCGCGATGAGGAGGAAGGCGAAGCTGGCGCTACTGAAGCAGGGCAGGCTGATGATCGCCGACCGCGGCATGAGCGTCGCCGCCGATCTGCCGTCTCGATCCCACAGCGCTAGCCCGATGGTTCGCGGCTGTCATGGCAACAGCAACGCCGCTGCTGATGACGGTTACCGGGGGCCTGCAGTCGGAGCCATGAGGTGGGACTCCATGTTCGACAACTTGAAGCCCACATGAGAGACCCTGTGCTGCGCGTGAGCTTCACCTTGTTTCATTTGATTCAGAAGACTGTACGAGCTTCATCTTTGTACAGTCTATGTTTTCTTCTTTTCTTTTCCTGTCAAGTGTGAGCTCCCATGGAAATATAACATACGAAATTACAGACCGATTTGTGTAAATAGATCGAGGAAATGATGCTTTTGTTTCACCTTCAATGTTTGTGTTAGTGTCAATATCTTTACGTTGTGGCCTTGGGGCTAATACGGCGGGTTCGGGTCCGAATGATTGGAGATTTTCCTAAACAACCCTTGAGACTGCTGAGATAGTTGATCGTGGTGGTCCGATCGTGATGGGATCACTGTTTTCTCCAGGAGGGGACCCCTCACCTGGGCCTTCGGTGGGAGGCACTTCGTCTTCGTCCCTATACATAGGTCGGGTCGGAAGAGCTCAGCCCAACCCCTCCGACGATCAAGTTAGTCGATAGTCTCAGGGGTTTTTTTTTTTTCCCTCCTCCTCTTCATTCCAAACGTGAGGGTTTTTATAGGAAATGTCACCATTTCCTGATGTACCCGCTTGTAAAGAGCAGGGTCATACCTGGGATAATGTCTAACACTGACATTGGCATTGCGTGAAGGATCGAGCTTCTGCAGGATGATGACATGCCTCAGTCGACGTTTTGATTTGCTTCAATTAGACGTTGTCAGGTTAGACCAAGGCAAGACGAGCCCCACAACTACTCGATCTATGTGACCTAGGAGAAGTCACCCGATAGCCGATGACGTTAGTTTATGTCCATCATTATTATTATCCTCATCAATTTGGTCATCGAGACTAAGCAAAACAACCGTTCATATGTGTCTGAATTGGATTGCGTCAGAGACGTGCAGCCAAGGGATTAGATTGCAGCAGCTCGAGAGGATGGAGACGTGCGAACCACTCGACCACATCCCCTTTCTCGACCGGCCCCTGTTCCCTCATTAATTTAAATGCCATATCTTCCTGTTCCATTTTAGCTGCATGCATGATAGATCTGCTCATCTCAAGGCTCCAGATTCTATCTACGTAGGATGAATCCAGAGCCAGAGAATAAACCATGGACGGCTAGCTAACACAGGTACAGAGAACATGGCCACACATGGAAACTGCTCCGCAAGTTGATAGCATACACATCTTCCCAACTCTCGCAAGTTATTTTTGTGCTGGCGGAGTTGAATTCCTCCCCTGTTCTTAAGAGACCTCCTCCGTCCTCCGTCCTCCGTCCTCCGTTCATTCATCCCCACCACCAAGGCTCTGTCGTGCTGCATGTGGCCACGATTTCGGTTCCAAGTCTATGGAACAAAGTATTCAAATCGATTTTATTGGGCTGTGGAAATTAAGTACTAAAAAGGTTGAAGACCTTCCCCCATCTGTCTCGGAACGCTGGAGAAGCTGTGATGGGGTTCGACATACCGTGATTTGCGCGTGGGAGCCCCACTCGGACCCAACGAATCAAGACACGATACCAACCAATGAGACACCTTTTCACTGTGAATTAATATCATTTTACAGTTTTATGTCTTTAGAAAGATATAATTAATTATTGGTTAGAGGAAAAAAAAGAATAATTGGCACTCGGCGATTAGACGGTTGGGTGGCGTAAATCGGACATCCATATTTTGCTGCAATAAAACAGAAAGAAACAGAAAAGAAAGCGGCGCATTCGTCTCCTCTGCATCTCCCCAGCTCAGACCCAGCCATGGACGCGACGACACCAGCACACACGGTTACGAAGCAGCAGCAGCAGAGGAAGAAGCCAACCAACATATAAGAAACCCTCCCCTCACCATCGATGGCACCCAATCCCGTCCCCATGGCCGTCTCCCCCTCTCGTCGGCCCCTTCCTCGTCCCTCGTCGTCGCCTCCTTCCCCGCCCGACCCAGATCCCGACCTCCTCCGCCACCTTCTCCAGCTCTCCCGTGACGTCTCCCCGTCACCGCCCCCATCGTGGCACGCCTCGCTCCGCGTCGGTCACAACTTCTCCTCCGTCCCCCGCAACTTCAAACAGCTTTCTCTTCTCTTCGAGGAGCTCCTTCAGCACACGCGAGGCTGCGACTTTGCGATGCCGCGCTCGGCTTCGCTCTGCTTTCGCGAGATGTTTCTTGTCTTCCACCGTGTCAAGGCACTCTTTCACGACAGCTCCGGCCGCAGCCGCGCCTTCCACCTCTTCCGGGCCGAGCGCCTCGCCGCCGAGCTCCACGAGCAAGTCGTCGACCTCGCCACCCTGCTTGACATCCTCCCGTTGGCGGAGCTTCCGGTCTCTGAGGACGTGAGGGACCTCGTCCGCCTCCTCCTCCGCCAGTTCCGCCGCTCCTCCACCGCCGTCGAACCCGCCGCTCTCTCCCTCCGCCGGGACGTCCTCGAGCTCATCGCTGAAATCGAGAGAGGGGCGGTACCTGATCGGGACGCGCTGCAGGGGATCTTCCAGCGGCTCGGCCTCGATGATTCCAGGAGCTGCGGCCGTGAGATCGACCGCCTCGAGCGCGATATCGGTGATTGCGCCGCCGACCATAGGTGGGCGCCCGTCATGGTGGCGCTCGCTGGGATCCTCCGCTACGCCAAGTGCGTCCTCTTCGGCGCCTCGATTCCGAGGTCTGACTCTTCTGCCGCCGCAGGCGGTAAACAATCGTCCTCGGCGTTGGAGAACATCACGGTGCCGGCGGACTTCCGGTGCCCAATCTCGCTGGACCTGATGCGGGACCCGGTGGTGGTGGCCACCGGGCAGACGTACGACCGAGAGCCCATTGTCCGGTGGATCGGCTCCGGACACGCCACCTGCCCCAAGTCCGGCCAGCCGCTCGCCCACCTCGAGCTCGTCCCCAACCGCGCCCTGAAGAACCTTATAGCCCGGTGGTGCCACGACAACAACGTCCCCTTCGACGCATCTGATCGTAACGTCACCGCTACCGTCACAAGCAACAACAAGAAGCCTGCCGATCGCGACATTACCACCCCAGCCGGAACGAACAAGGCGGCGCTGGAAGCGGCGAGGATGACGGCGTCCTTCCTCGTGGGAGAGCTCGCAGCGGCGCCGTCGACGGAGGCCGCGAACCGCGTCGTCCACGAGCTCCGGTTGCTGGCTAAGCACGGGTCCGACAACCGCGCATTTGTGGCGGAAGCCGGCGCGATCCCCCTCCTCCTCCCGCTACTCCGGTCGGACGACACGGGGCTCCAACTCAACGCCGTAACGGCGCTGCTCAACCTGTCGATCATGGAGGCCAACAAGCGGCGCATCATGCACACGGACGGCGCCGTCGACCTCTTCGTCCACATCCTGGCGAAGGGCGCCACGTGGCAGGCGAAGGAGAACGCCGCCGCCACCGTGTTCAGCCTCACCACCGTGCACTCCTACCGGCGGCGGCTCGGGCGGCACCCGCGCGTCGTGGAGTTGCTGCTGCAGATGGCACGGGCGGGCCCCGCCAACGCGAAGAAGGACGCGATGGCGGCCATCATGGGACTCGCCGGGGACCGCGAGAACACTGGGCGGCTGGTGGAGGCCGGGGTCGTGCGAGTGGCGCTGGAGGTCTCCGGGGAGCCGGAGGCGGCGGAGGAGGCCGTGGCAGTGTTGGCTGCGGTGGCGAAGAAGGGAGGAGCAGAGGCGGTGGCGGAAGCGGAGGGGGCGGTGGCGAGGCTGGTGGGTGTGCTTCGACGGGGGTCGGACTGGGCGAGGGAGAGCGCGGCGGCGGCGCTGGTTGAGGTGTGCCGGCAGTCGGGCGCGGAGGTGGTGGCGGAGCTAGTGGCAGTGCCGGGAATCGAGTGGGTGATATGGGAGCTGATGGAGGCGGGGACGGAGCGCGCGAGGCGAAAGGCGGCGGCGCTGGCGCGTATATGCCGGAGGTGGGCGGCAGCGGTGGAGGCGGAACGAACGGCCAGATACTCGGAGATGAGCATACCCGCGTCGTCCACCACCGTCTCATGATCGAAAGATGGAAGCAAATTCCAGTTGTCTTCGTCGGTGTACAGTCAGGATTAGTTAGTTAGTTCTTCTGCTGAGAATCGGACGGTCGTGATTCTTTCTCATCAACTGTGCATAACTGAGTGATTTATATTTCTTTTAATTTATGATACCGACAATAATACTCTTACCACTGAATTGTGCCCATTTGCATGTCTTTGGACGAACCCATAAAAACGAGCATTATTCGAAAAATGGCAGTGTTTTCATGTCATGTTATGGGTGATTTCTTTATATTATTATTATTTTCTTATTTTCATCTTTTTCGATCTAATATAATTGAGCCAATTGATTCACTTGAATCTATTCAACCTAATTCAACATTTGAAATATATATACATATATACATACATATATATATATATACTTATATTAATAAAACTAAGCATATACAATTTATGTTGAAAACCCAAAAATATAAATACTATAGAAATAACAAAATAAATATCATATTATTGCTTAAATAATATTATTTAATTTAACATTTTAAATAAAACAATAAAATTGTCAAAAAAAAATCATTTGATGGTTATAAAATAAATTTTGGTGGTTTTAGAAAAAGCTTAAAACTTAAAATGTCATTGATTTCATCTCATTCAAGATTGAAATAGTGTCGAATTGATTTTCTATAACAAGTAGTCTCTCATTTCATAGATCTCATGCCTAAAAACCTTTCATATACTTATAAATAGTTTTGAAATAAAGTTTAATTTCTCTTTCAAAATTATCATAACTTAAGTCATATGAAACTTAGAATACCTAAATTCATGTGAAGCTCTTGGAGATGTTAATGAGATTTTAACTTGATTTTGTTGATATTCTTATTAATATTGACTTATCTTATTTAAAATTAGTTAGTATAGTCAAAATGAGGGGTTTAAGCATGAAATTGGTTGATATCATTAAATGGAAACTATACATAATTATTGCTTCTTCTTTTTTTAATTTTCTTGTTTTAATTATCTATTTAAATATTAGTTAAACATATTAATATTTTAACATTTGACATGCCACACATCGAGTTTAGTTAATATCTAAAATTTTATTGATTATTTTATTCTAATTTAATAAATAATCTTATATTTTATAATCAATTATATGATTTTTATTTTTAAATTCATATAATTACATATATTTTTATCGATTTTAAGAGTCTACTCGATGTGTTTTTTCTAATCTTAGAAAATGATGCATGAGTGAGTTGAGTGGTGTTCGTACTTATCCCAACACTAACACTATGATACACGGTTTCTCTTCATCAATTTTATCGTTATTATTATTATTATTATTTTGTAAAGCGCACTACATTTGTTTATTGTCTCTCATGCTTATCTGAACAGTGAAAGTCTCACCTCATCTCCGATCGACGATGACTTTAATACTATAGTAAAACAGGAATGCCAACTTGGGTACCACATAATTCTTCTTCTTCATCATCATCATCATCATGACATCAATCTTTAATATCGAGAACTTCGGTGTGGGAGCAAGTGCTGCAATTAATTATATTCAGGAGGCCAATCATTTCTTCACCACTTTGGAAATTGGAGCTCTCACAGATGACTTTTTATCGTCGATGAGTGATATCTCTATGGATTAGGTTAGCTCAACTCTTGTATCTTTCTTGGATCTACCATTAAGATCAGTATAATTGATCATTTTGATTATGATATAATGATACTTAAACTAAATTTTGATTTGATTTATTCTTAAATGTCAACCAACTCAAGGAACAAAATGACACAAAGAAGAAGAGTATGGAATGAGTGGAGAAGTTTGATTGATGTTGCATTATTACTTATCAACTTACAAGCCCTAACTAAAATTGGAACAAAGCATCATGACATCAATCTTTAATTATCGGTCAATGTCTTTGTTATCCACAATCCATCAATTACTAATTATAGACTCGGAATATGATATCTTTTTTATTTGTGTAGACTAACTTAAAAGTAGACATCATTGAAAACTATCATATAAAATGCTCAAAATATCATCTTTTGCGTCTATAATTTGATGCCCTAAATATTATAAATATTAAAACGATCTAACAAACATAAAAAACTATTTTCTCTTCGATCTATATCGTCCCATTTGATTGTTTATCTTTTTTTTTAATCATTTTGTATCACCAATTACGAAAGATGCTTCAATGATTAGAAGGATACAAAGAAAATGAAAAAAAAAAAAAAGGAGAAGAGAAAGTATATGGAAGAATTGTTAAAATTAAGTGATAAGCTAAAAGGCCTTTTAGGATATTAAGAGTACTTAAGAAGATGAGATCGTAAATAGTAAAAATAAAATATCAATAGAAATCTTCTTATGAAAATAAGACGGACTTTTTGAAAAACACCTAAAAGAGATTTTTTTTCATAAATTCATCTAAGAGAAAATAAAATAAAAATACAACCATTATAGCTAAAATAAAAACACATCAGGAAAAAATTAATATGACTGAAATTACATGAAAGAACTATTGACTTCAATGAATAGGAAAGAACAACAACAATCACATCTTCCTCTGAAAGGTTCCAAGGCAGGGACAGTTCTCTCAATTTGTACTCTTATATCTCAGGAGGTTGGCCTTTTCCTTTCTTTCTTTATCATATAAAAGGCAAATTCCCAAATTCCTGTTGGGAGTTGAACTTATCCTTCTGCATTATTAGCAGACCTCATGTCAAATTTCCTACAGTTTGTTGAAGCCATGGCACAACAACATATAACATGTCTTGACAAGTATGATGTCTAGTGAGTTTCTTGATTGCTACCTTCTCATTCTTGTGTTCTTTAAATAAAATTGCCAACAGTGAATTCTATTTCAGAGTCTCACAAAGTTGTATCTCAAGGTTGCAAGATGATAAATCCTAATTGCCTTTCTCATAACAAAAGAAAAGGAAGAGGAGGAGTTGCCAACTGCCATGGAATATTTTGGCAAAGATTTGGTCAGCTTTCAGTTCTAATGGTAGTTGAATCCACCAACATTATAAGTCCTTGAATTGCCATATCTTAGCTGTTCCATTATTAATTAAGTTATAGTGTATATAATATTCAGTCCAATAGTGATTTCTGATATGTCTTCTAATCTTACTGTCCTTTAATAATCATTTTTTTTACCATATTGTCACAAGTCCATCCAATAGAATAATTTATTCATCAATTTGATAAATCTAAAAACATATATAATATTAGAACCATTGCTGGAAAATACAAAGTGATGTGTCATCAACCTTTACTATTGTTCACTAGAATATTAGAACCAACTGAGGTGGTGATTCATGTTGTTCCTTTCATGCCTATGGACCATAATAAGATCCTTAAGCAGGAACAAGATCTCAAACACCTATTTGCTTTCACATGCCATGATGCTCTCAGTGACAAGTGGACAGAATTGATAGGATCTTAATATGTTAGAAATAGACATGCCAAAGGCACAGAAAGAGCAGAAGAAAAAGTATCTATTACTCATCAGAAACATCAGACACTCCCCAATCATGCAGTCATAGAAAATGACACAGCAGAGACCTAACTGGTATGCTTTAGTCCTCTATCAGGCAAAGGAACTTATTTTAATTGTCTGCTGGGATGCTTTACTCTTCTCTGAGGCAAAGAAATCTAGTGTTGATGCATTGGCTTTAAGAAGCTTCTGCAGCCAAAAATGAGATTGAAAAGTTAGTGTGCACTGATTCCTTGTGGGTGCAATGACAGATGTTTGTTCTGAATTGAAAGCCTGCAGAATATGTGCTGCAGGTATCAGAAGAGAGAATCCAAACTGTTTGCCTAATAATTTTAGGTAATTGATCATTTAACTTTGTTAACAGTAGTATATCCATAGTTTATCCTCTGGTTTGGATTATCATCTGAAGTCTTTCAGTCCTAAATAACTGATTAATTAATTTTATTGAGTATATCCATTGACCCAAAATGCTTAATTTCAACTTAAGCATTTGGTCATCAATCTATCTCAAACTTAAGTTAAGCATATAGCAATCTCTTGTAACTCAGTCCAAGTGTCAGTGAGACTAAATCTAGTAACTCAATCTAAATGTCCCCATCCTCATTGGGTTCCTTGCAACATAACTTGCCCAAAAAGCTATTGGAAGAGTGCTCAGAGAGAGACCTCAAAAGAGAGAACAAAAGTGACTGAACTCTCCTCTGGTGGCATCATTTGCTCCATTCGCTTCACTGTCACCATTTGCTGCACGGACCAAACGCCGTACGGTCTCCATGCCCCGGCTTCTCGGCGCATTCCCTGATACGTCACCGGCAGCCAACAGAACCAGGCCGCCCGTCGTCGACGACCACGGCGGCGGTCATGGTGGTTCCGACACCAGCATGGTCATCATCCTCGCGGCACTCCTCTGCGCTCTAGTATTCGCGCTCGGGCTGAACTCCATCATGCGGTGCACGCTTCGGTGCGGGCGTCGGCTGGCGGTCGAGGCTGCCGAGCAGGCCAGGCTGAAGAAGCGGGCGCTCCGCCGCCTCCCTGTGGCAGTGTACGGCTCGGGAGCCGACATCCCGGCCACCGACTGCCCGATATGTCTGGGTGATTTCGCCGACGGCGACACGGTCCGCGTGCTCCCCGAGTGCCGCCATGCCTTTCACGTGGGGTGCATCGACAAGTGGCTCGCGTCGCACTCTTCCTGCCCGACTTGCCGGCGATCGTTGCTCGGCGATGGCACCGGTGACGGGGCTGAGGCGGTAAACCGATCCGATCGGGCAGATGATGCTGCGACGGACATCCTAGCGAGCTGAAGCTGCCTTGGCTTTGCTGACATGGACTCCTGATTCGAAATTCTTCATGTAAATTACACGATTTATGATGTATTTGGTATTTATTTTTTCTTTTTGGGTTGTAAATTTGTAACTTAATTAAAATAAAAAAGAGTTGATGGATAGTTTTATCATTGAAAGTATTTTCTAAAGAATAAATAATTAAGACGGGATTCGAGCCTAATTAACACTGAAATTTTTTACTAATAACACCTTCAAAGTCATAATGTATATAGATTATAATATAAATTTAAAAAATATTTATTAAATCTTTATAATTGAAAAGAAGGCTTGCCAATAGATCAATTATTAGAATGAGAAATGAACGAATAATGAAACAGTCATTACACAATCAAGAAGTTCTCTACGGAATCTCTGACAAGTGGAGTTAGCCAACCTTGACATATAAGAAAACTATGCTAGCAATCTCTCGTTGCCACACAAAGGTTAGTTAGATGGAGATTATATAGATTCGCAAAGACGAATTGGTACGTAGGAAGCTCAAGAGAGAGGCATCAACGTAACCCCCCTCATATTAGCCTTCTATATCGTTGTCAATACAAAGGTCTAGAGGTCGCACATAGTCTATAATAGAAATAACTAGTTTAATTTTATTTATAGTGAATATAAATTTATATAATATTATAAAATATAATTATATATATTTAATCAATAATATAATATAAAATATGTACATAAATTATTTAACGAAGGAGATCATATTTGCATTATGATTCTCATTATTTGATAAAATTATAATAACATATTATCAAAATATTGAAATGATCATGATAATCTATCATAATTTATTTTTCTCAAATGATATCGTTCCTAATATGTCTCTATAAGATAGTGCTCCCATTGAAGATACTAATCTTGGATCTCCCATTGAAGATACTAATCTTGGATCGAAGTAGAAGGAATTGCAAGAGAGACAAATATTTGATAAAAGCATTTACAAGTTGATTAGAAGATGAGACATGAGATACATATAACCCATTATTTTGAACTTTGTTATGAACAAGATGAAAATCGATAATTATATGCTTCATTCAAGAGTGAAATACAAGATTAGTATATAAATATATTATCTAGATATTATCATAATATATAAATAAAAGATTAGATAATGTAATAAATAGTCAATGCTGCAATGATTTAATCCAACAAAGTTCAGTAATTGTAGAAGCAACTGCTTGATATTCAACCTCTATAGAAGATCTTACAACATAGTATTATTTTTTGGAATGTCAAGATATTGGATTGTGACCAAGAAATATGACATAGGCACTAGTAGATATATTATTATTTTTATTACCTATCCAATCGATATTCGAAAATGTATGAAGCAACATAATAGAGTCCTTTTAAAAAAATAAGTCATGATTGGTAGTATCCTTTAAATAATAGAGAAGATATTTAATAGTTATCCAATGGTTGAAAGTAGGCTTGTGCATAAATTGAGATAATTTGTTCACTATATATGTAATATTCAGATGAGTGAATATCAAATACTGGAAACTACTAATAACTCGATGATATTCAATGGCATTTCAATGACATTACTAAGATTAGCACTACCAAATAAGATAAAAGTAACACTTCCAAGGTATAATAATAATATTAACTTTAAGTGTTTTGGTATGATCAAGAAAGTTATAAATATACTCATGTTGAGAAAAAAAATAGATCGTTTATCATATGGATGACTTGAACACTAAAAAAGTGGCTAAGGTACTCAAGATCTTTGATAAAAAATTTGTTTCTAAATAAATTGATTAATTATTACTAATTTATTAGCATTAATAATTAGGTCATCCATATAAATTAATTAAAAACATGATTATACCTTCATGGGAATAAATAAATAATAAATTATTAGATTAAAAATTATAAATTTTAATTGAGACTAGATATATTCAAAATTCATAATACTAGGTACTAGGAGCTTACTTAAAGACAGATCGAGGAAGATTATAATCAATAAAATATAGATATTACCTAAATACATTCTCAGAAATATGACCATAAATAAATGTATTATTTATGTCCAACAATCAAAGTCTCGAATTATTAAATAAGACAAGATATAAAATAATATAAATTATTATTGACTTTATAATTAGGTTAAAGGTGTCCGGGTACTCAAAGCTTACACATTGATGAAATCCTTTTGCAACAAATCTTGCTTTATATTTAGTAATGAACCTATTAAGATTTCATTTGATATGAAAAATTCATTTGACCCTATAAGGTTTTAACTTGGATGAGATGTGACTAAGTCTCATGTACCATTCCATAATAATGCATTATATCCTTCAAATATTGTTGCTCTTTATTCAAAAAATTTTAAGGCTTGTTTGATAGTAGAAGATTTAAAAATAAAATTTTGAGATTATTTTATGAAAAGAAAGAAACATTTATTTGATTTAAAGACTTAATTTTTAGATCTAATAATCATTGAATAAATTGTTATAGGGTCAATGACATATCTGGGAGGTGTTGGACAAAGAAGAATTTGAAATAGTGGATAATGAAATCAAATCTTATTGTGAATTTTCTTGATGCATCATACTCTCATGAAGTGACCGGAAAAACGAGATAACTTATTATTCATCATGCACCATTGAGGAAGGACCTAGTGGGTTCCAAGTGGATAAAATATTTGAATTTGGGAGAACTAATCAATAAAACTATTGAAAGTTATTCCAAGTAAAAAAGGGTCAAGCGATTTATAAGAAAAATTAAATTTCACAAAATTAACATGGCGAGAAATAAAATTTTTTTGGTTGATGGATCAAAACATTAAAAGGTATTTTGATTAATGAAATATAAAAATATATATAATTTTGATTGAGTTTCTAGTTTGTTATAGATGTAAGGTTTTAACTATAGATAATATATATATTCCTAAAACATGTAATTTCCTATAGTTAATAGTGGATCCAAATAGTTTTTCAAATGGTGAAATTATGTTGAGGACTAAACTGAAAATATGATTAATAAGATAAATTAATATGACAAATACATAAGACTAAAATTAAAGAGGTAAGGAAGCTTGAGTAAAAAGTGTGAAATTAATTTGGATAATATAATGATGACAAGGAGGGGTGAGAGAATGATAGATTCCATTAGTTTCATAAAAACTTATAAAGCTTTTGAAATTCATCATCATTATTAAAGGACAATAAATAATGAATTATTGAAAGAATTATTCAATAATAAGTTTAAACTTAGAAAAAACTATGAGTACTTTAATTTTTATTTCATGAAAAATAACCATATATATTTTATAAAATAATCAATAAAAATAATATTTAAATCCGTCATAAGATTATATTTTGAATTATCTAAAATATTAGAATATATAAGTTCAAAAGGTGAATGAGTAGAAAATGAAAGCTTGTGTATTTTATTATATTTGTATGAATTACATAAAAAGGAATGACAAGATAATGCTGATGATAAAAAAGTAAATTATAAGAATAAATAAAATGATTTAAACATTAAAAAAAGAATGCCTTAAGCGATTATGTTATTCTTGAAATAAAATCTTATAGTGGACAAAGATGAATTTAAATAAAAATGGTGCAACATTTGATAAATCATAAACTCTATCTCTATTCAATGGCTCTATGAGATGTGCCCTGCATTAAGATTCTTTACAATAAATGAAAAGAATAAGAATTTAATAGAATCATTATTAGAAAAACATAATATAGAGATATATATTATGTTCTTTATATCAGGAATAAGAAAGTAAAAAGAATTTTGAGGAAGAAGAAAGATTTATTAAACCAGTATAAATTATTTTGAGATATTTATCATTACATATCATGATATTATTTGAACCATCATAATCCAAGGAAAGAGATATTATTCAAGTCACACGTGGTATGATAAAAATTTCTAGAATTAATCAGTTTGATGGAGGTTAAAAAAATTGAACAATTGATGGTGTCATCCTATAAAGTATGTTTAGGAGTAATAGTTTTAAAACTATTCACTCTAATTGTTTATAAATGATAATATCATTTATATAACTTATAAGATTATAATTAACCAAAAGAGAATATAATTGATGAGGCATTATCAATCATGTCGAAAAGTGAAGAAGAAAAAATCTTAAGCAGCTTATAAGAAAAAGAGACTTGTTAGAGAATAAAGCTCTAATACCATAAAAAAAATGACTAACTTGAATTTTTATTGATAGTAGATATGAATTTATACGAACAAAAATATATTACAAAATATGATAATTATATATATTTTTTAATTATTAATAAATATAAAATATTTATCTAAATCATTTTATAACGGAGAAGATCATGTTGAGATCATGTTCCTCATTATTTCATAAAATCATGATAATATATTATCATAATTTTTATAATTTAAAATTATGATAATATATCATTAAAATATTAAGAAAATAATTTTATCATAATTTATTTTTCTTGATAATATCTGTAACATGACGCAACATTCTCTTCTATGCTGCAGAACTAAAAGTCTACGCCACTTTGGCAGTCGTTTTCGTCGGTGGAGAACAAATCCGGCTTCAGTGCTTGACTTAGGAATTAATAGGTCATGATCAATCATTCCATGGCGAACTATGATCATCAGGGATCGATGATGGCACCACACTTCAACCCAATGGCCACAGAGTACGGCATCATACTGCGTGGCACCGGAACGATCCAAGTCGTCTCTTCCCCAACGCTACGACGGCCATGAACGCAGAGGTGTCGGAGGGCGACATGTTCTGGATCGCACGGTCATACCCCGTCTGCCAGATCGCGTCCCACAGGGTGGCCGATGGAGTTCTTCGGCTTCACAACATCATCGAAGAGGAACCATCCACAGTTCCTTGCCGGTGCAAGCTCAGTTCTAAGGAGGATGAAGGGGCCCGAGCTCTCGACAGCTTTTGGGATGAGCGAGGAGCAGCTTTTGCGACAAGGCGCAGCTGACGTAGGAGGAGAAGGTTGTGGAATGAGTTGCTAACTGAGAAATCGCCATATCGTTCACATCGAATGCACCGTATGCTATGCATGGAAGCCTTTCTCAGAGAACATATTGATAGAAGGAAGAAAAGTATATGGTATGCAAACAAACAACTGCTTTCTCATCTTATTAATCTACTAGTATAAGCTGCAACCAACACTGTTTATTGGCCAGTCAAAACTACAAAAAGAAGCAATCTTCAAACATGTTCACTACAGCTCAATTGGAGGAGCCTTCTGCAGATATCTCAAGTTAGTCGGCCTCGTTGGACATTCTACCATCCATCGTCGTCTCCCATGAGCATGTCCCAGTCCCAAGGTCCCGTGGGAGACAATATGCTCGACGCCATGTCCATTTTGCCGAGCAGTTCAGGCACGAGCGGTGGACATTCTTGCATTTGATCGTAGATCCACAGGCTCTCGTCCTGGATCAGGTTTCCGCCGGTGTCCGATGAGAGAGACAAGTGCTGCTCTGAGCTAAAACCGCCGGTATGAATCAAAGCTTCCTTTGGAGTGGAATCCATCACGAAAGGGACGACGGCATCGATGGTTTTGCAGGTGTGCTGTATGCTATACTCGACCTTGAAGCTGGGCGGATCGGCACGACTATCCTCCTGTTGTACTGTCTTCTTCGCAAGGCATCCTTGGCCCTCCCTGTAAGTGCACCTATAGTAGCTCCTGTGTGCATGGTATCGTCCTCTATCAGAAACTAAGAACGATCCAACCTGGTTTTGTTTTTGGGTTTGATGGGTTTTGCTTGAATTACCTTGGATATTTAGCATTGTTGATCATTTTCTGCCCATACTTCCTCCACTGATACCCATCATCATAGGGGACAGACGTAACGATGGACCAAGTTTCCGGCTTCCTCCTGCAACAAGTTCGATCACATGATATTCCATTGCTTCTCCTAGATTTACTATCACTAGTACAATTAAATTACCTTCTCTTATGATCACCAGGCCTATCGCTTCTCTGCAAGCTCTTCCTCTTATCGCTGGCACATCGTCGATCGTCGTCGGAGCCACCAGATGATTCACACCTGATGGATTGGAGCCCTGAGAGCGCTGAGGATGTGAGCGTTAGTATCTCCTTGAGGATGTCTCCTCCAACCTGTGCAGGAAACAACTGCAGAAGAACAGCATGTAGTTGGCTCATCAGTTCATGCGCTCGATTGATTTCTTGGATCGCCATGTGATGGTGATGACAAGTCGGCGGCCCTCCTTCGATCTTCTTCGCCATCTTAACCATCGCACTTGGATGTCCTTGAGGTGTGGTTTGCGAGAGAGCCTCGTTTCCCCCTCTCCCTATATAACCAAGCTTAAGTATGTTAACTCGTGTCATCTTCATCATATGAATTCTTGACGCGAACGAACACCTACAAGCTGATGAAAGTGTGAGACTGTTGGTGATCTGCTCACACTGTGTGACCGGTTCAAGCTCTGTGTAGGGTCGACGCGGAATGAGGACCAAGTCCCCGGCGTGTCCGTATCCCCTGCTTCCCTTGCTGGAGTTACAACATCTGGGGTAGCATTCTTCCCATGGATTCGGGAACTGCAGTTGACGTGACGCTTCTCATCGGTATCTTCGGTCTGAGTCAACATACACTGGTATGTACCACAGGGAGAGAGCAACGTCACGTTGTCCCTTGTCCGTGTAGGACCTCGCATGGCAGACAAGTCGGCAAGAGGAGATAAAGGGCAACATGGACTCACAAAGTGTTAAAGGCTTGATAGACTAGCTCACCTTTGTTGATCTCTTCTTTCTACAGCTCCTCACTAGTCTATCAATTGCATGAGTTCTCCATAAGTAAGCTTTTATTTCTTAAAAAAAAAAAGTTACATCGGAAAATTCCTCAAAAAAAAATCTCAAGTTTTTTTTTTTAACATCTTGTTTGCTTTATTCTCATATATCATTCTTTATTTAAAAAAAAAGAAATATTAGTTTTGTATAATTGATTATTATCATATTCTCTTTCGTGTGGGTACCGTCGGCTATCGTCTTCATCCTATCATTCTCTCGTGACTGTTTTTTCTTGTCACAAGGATTTCGCTTGTGAATTTTCTTAACAATTATAAAATGTTTGAGATATCAAAAGGACCCATGATCATAAAGTTATCGAGAATCACCGCTACGACGATAAACCTGTTGATGATGATCCCTGAAACCTTTCTCCTTTGACTCCTCCTAACAAAGGTGTTAAGAGTTATCACTATGAGAGCCATCATCATAACGAGACAAAGCAAAGGTTAGTATAACGAAATGTTAGGTATGATTTTGAAAAGATGATAATGAGTCACGATGGCCCACAACGCCGTGGGATAAAAGTGACAACGATGGGTGGAGACCCATGATAATAATGGAAACTTGAGATTGTTTCAGAAAATTTATCCCCTATATAATAGTTCATCGGTCATTGGTCATGGTCCTTTTATCATTTAGATAAACATCATTCAATGGTCAAACTTATTTGATCTGACTTTGACACCAACCCTAACCTTCATGGACTGACCATCGCTTTCGATTCTAGGTGTAAGGAAACTAATACCTCCAATATATAATACCTTAATTCAATAAAATTGCTCAAATACACTATCAAGAACTGTGGCCAATTTGATTATTGGTCACAATTAGCTACGCAAGGCAGTCAAGTTTTCATACCCTCATGAGCAGATATGCATCTGGAGAAAAGGAGCGTCTGGAGGGGTTGTAATAGTATTCAACTCTTCCTTCAATTCCAAAGGACGATTTGCTGCTGGTCCAAGTATCCATAAAAGAGGGAGTGACGCACATAGGTGTGGCGAAGGGACTTGCGATGAAGACGACGGGGTGATGACCTAAGACTCGGGTCGTACGAGTGACGACCAGGGAAGGGCGTCACTCACGCGCCTCTGCCGACATCTTAACAGTAGTTCGTTGTCGTCACCCACGTGCCTCTGCCGACATCGCACAGTACGTATGGTGCATGGTGATCTTTAAGATCGTTAAGACCACGTCGTCATCTCCGCGTGCTCCGCAAGTTCTGGACGCCTCGTTCCTTTTGACTGTTCCACCTGTTCACCAAACCATTAATTCTCCGTTGTCTATTGTTGGGACACCCAATCTTCCCTGTTGGAATCAAATTGGTCAACGTTGCTGACTCCAGGTCTTCATCGCCAAACTTCCAGTAGATTAGTAGCACTGTTACATCTGGACCCTGTCTGGCCTCTGTCACCAAGTGTGTCATAATTAAATCTACTCCAAGCAATGCATGATCCATGATTGGGCCATAATTAAGCGACTTCGACGCCATTCTGGTTCCAATCATGCTTCAATTGCCCACTCACAGATGGAGCATAGCCCAACTGGCCCCTCTCTCAGCCCACCAGTCACGGTTCAACACGATGGCTACACGTGTAGCGCATCGACCCCTAAACCCCTCGCAACGCATCGACTACCGACCACCGAACAAACTCTGCTCCCAAGCTATCGTAACCAAAGGGCGGGCAGTGCTTCATGGCAGCCTTGCTTTGCCGCTTCCCTTCTGCGTCCTCTTCGCGTCTCCTCTCCCCATTCTCTCGGACCTCCAAACCCCGATCGCTTCTCGTCGCCGTCTCACCCATCATGTATTCCACTCTTGGCCCTAATTACTCCTCCTACTCCGTCGCTGCCGCCGCCTCCGCCTCTGCCCCGATCGCTCTCCCATCCGATGCACGCGAACCCCCCCCCCCCCCCCTCGCTCGGGGAGATCACCCGACCCGATTTACCCATCCTCCATCAGGTATCCGTTTCACCCGTTGCTCTCCTGTGTCGTTGTGTTTCGTATTTTGTGTTCTTTTTGGTGTTAGTTTAGTTGTTGTCGGTTCCACGGCTTGTAAGAGTTGAGGTGAATACTCGTTTGATTTACTTTAGGTGGTCAATGAATTCAACTTGGTTTACTTGGACAATGCTGCGACATCTCAGAAGCCTTCGGCTGTTCTTAAACGAATACTACGAATCATATAATTCAAACGTTCATCGTGGTGTCCACTATCTAAGGTACTACTACCACCTTCTGCATGACAAGTTGAAACAGAGATTAACAGAACCCCTCGAATTTTGGGATGTTGGGAAGTAATCATTGTATTTGCATGGTAAAACTATTCTACATTGTACCATCTTGGCTATAGAAGCTTAATAAGGGTCCGGTACAGTTGCTTTATCAAGCGTCTACTCCTAGTAGGAGATATTTGGTTCTTGATTTGCCTCTTGCTCGGACAAGTGTTAGTACTATTGTGGCAGCTAGAATGTTAACACATCGTTATTTTCTCTTGCTTGTTTCTAAACCAAGTTATCCTTTTTCTTGAATATGCCAGGACTTCCTGTTCATCAAATTTAATGTCAGTTACAGAAAAATTGAAATACATCCCTAAGCTTATATTATGCTACAACTACATCATTAAGCTTGTATTATGATAATATGACAAAACAAAATGTTTTCTTAAATGCTTAGATGAATGTTGAGGTTGGCTTACAGAAGTTCCATTGATAGGAAAAGATGATATTATATGGTCAGGTTCCTTTCTTTTTAATCCATTGGCATGGCAAGATCTTTTTAGCGATTCTTAACTAGATAAGCATTAAAAAATTTAGATATGTTATGAGATAGATTTTAACTATAATGTACTTGTTTTTTTGGTGCATTCAATGACATCTATACATGCTTTCTGAAAGAAGTATGGTGCTTTTCTGAGTTTTTCATTTAAGTTGTTTTTTTATCTTTGCTGCTGAGATCAGTGCAAAGGCAACAGATGCGTATGAGGAAGCAAGAACCAAACTTGCCAATTTTGTCGATGCAATGGATTGTAAAGAGATAGTATTTACCTGTAATGCTACAGAAACTATCAATCTAGTAGCCTATTCGTGGGGCTTATCAATTTCGAGGCCTGGTGATGAGGTGTGTAGTCTGATTTGTTGCTTATCATTCGATGATCTTTTTCTCAAAATAAAATGTGTGGCTTATCAAACTTGATGCCTGGGGACATGGTGCATTGTCTAACTCGTTGTCTAACTCGTTGCTTATCACTTTATGAATTTTTTTCTCAAACTAAAATGTTATGCAGTGGTTCTTGGTATGAATATACTTATATTCAGGTGCTTTCCCAATACTTCAAATACTGATTCATTGTAACTTTATAGCTCATTTGTCTCAAATGTTATTGTAAAATCATTTTTGTTATGTTGCAAAAGTAGATCTAGTTTCACGTTCACCTCAAAGGCATATCTAGACACTTTTCCTGCATTTTTGTTTGTTTTGTTTAGTTATCTATGGTAGACTCCCTATTTCTCTAACTTTAATCTTCCTCTTCTGTTACATTTTACCCATTTTGCTTATTCTTCTTCGATTTTCAATAAATAGTTCTTACAGTTGCTGAACATCATAGTGCGATTGTTCCCTGGCAAATTGTTGCGAAAAAGACTGGTGCAGATC
The DNA here is from genome assembly GCF_036884655.1 of Musa acuminata AAA Group. Taxonomy (NCBI): domain Eukaryota; kingdom Viridiplantae; phylum Streptophyta; class Magnoliopsida; order Zingiberales; family Musaceae; genus Musa; species Musa acuminata. Next base: position 46,433,030 of record NC_088334.1, on the reverse strand, counting down.
TGAAGTATGTTGGGTTGACAAAAGAAGAGGTTCCTGATCTCGACCAGTTCAAGGGACTCCTTTCAGAGAATACAAAGCTTGTCGTTGCACATCATATCTCCAATGTACTAGGTAGGTCCTGTGCAAGTTAGATCCTTCTTTTGCTACTACCTTTGTTTATTTTTTTCGACTTATTTGTGTATGAGTTTGGGATAAATGGCTTTGCATGGAGCATTGAAATACATAAATAGTAGAAATCTAGTTGAGAAAAAAAAAACTGAAAAGCTATTCTGTGATTTTCCTTGTGCTGTCATTTGAAGAAAGCAGAAAATTTCTTCAATTTTGGAGTTGCAAAGATTTTTTGGCATCAAAACCATCTAGAGACATTAGCATTATCCACTTACTTTTTAATTATCATTTAATCTGATGCTCTAGAAAAGATAAAGTGTCTATGAAATCTGTATCAGACTAATAAAGAATAGAATTAGTCAGAATTACCTAAAGCATAAGCTATAAAGTGAGTTCTAGTGTCAGGATTGCTAGTGATGATGCAACATCAGGGTCCATGACAGTGGGCACACTGATCAGCACAACATGGAATTGTGTCATGCAAGAAAGATATTGGAATGCTTATGACACACAACTTGCTGTGCACGACTAAATTTTCAGTGATAGAATACTTAAAAAAGCTAGAAAGCTTCCTATGTATGAATTGTGCATGTTCTTCTCGATGTCATCATCATGTATCACATGCTCTTGAGGTTCTCATTCTGGCCACTATAATTTGTCTGCCAGCCAAAATTTGATGTTCATGTTCCTGAACTCCTTGGATATGTTTTATCTGAGAACTTGGTCGAAAAATAGTGACACTTCAGTCTGCTTATTTTTGTTGTGCCATTGTAAGTATGCTTGCATAGTTGAGGGTAGGTGTAAATACTGCAACTCACTTTAGTATGTTTATTATTCTATTGCAGTAATGTTTCATTTGAAGGAATGATATAATTGGGATTGTTATATGAGATAAACATTAAATTTCCATATTACAGTATCCCATATGTTTTCAGGTTCTGTTCTGCCTATAGATGAGATTATGGTCTGGTCACGTAATGTTGGGGCAAAGGTTCTTGTGGATGCTTGTCAAAGTGCTCCTCACATGGTAGTGGATGTGCAGAAACTTGATGTTGATTTCCTGGTTGCCTCATCACACAAGGTCATTTTTGTTATCTTTTGTTGATTTGTTAATGTATCTTCTATCACTAATTCTGAAAGGACTATTTAAAGATTTACATATTATTTGTCTCTCAGATGTGTGGGCCTACAGGCGTTGGTTTCTTGTATGGTAAAATCAAGCTCTTGTCCTTAATGCCTCCATTTTTAGGTAAAGTTACATAATATCTTAATATTCATAGTGATAGATACCCTGGGGTGGTTCTGCAATCGTTGGTTAAACCTTATATAGTTATGGGCAGGTGGTGGTGAAATGATTTCTGATGTGTTTCAAGATTATTCAACCTATGCTGAGCCACCATCCAGGTCAGTTTGGCTTCCTTGGAACTTGACAACTGCTAGTGACAACTATCTTGTTTTGACATTTCGATCTTTTACTTATCAGTTGAGACAATGTCTGATAAAAGACTTTTAAAGGAGAAACTTGCTCATAATTCTGCAGAAATAGGAAGTCATTGCCTTTGCTGTATGAGGATAACATTTTTGGTTTGTAGGAGATTAATTCACTGCTGTAGCACAGTTATATCAAATATATATTTCTTAGGTTTTACCTCATCAAGTTCTTGGCAGTTTGAGATCTGCTTTTACTGCTATATCACTCTAATCTTAAGCACTTTTGAGTAAAATGTGCATTCTCAGTGTAATATAGAAGCAAATTCGTAATTTTTCAAATTCATATTGTTGAATTCTTTAACATCATGTAAATACGGATAGTCATGAAGATTTAGATCATGGTTTTGAGTTTCAGGGACTTCTGGGCTGTATGTCAACATGGTATTAGTTTCTTATGCTGAAGGGTTGACAAGGGTGTGCCAACACACCATTTTGCATACATGATAAGAAAATACACACGCACACAACTGAAGCAATGAAAGTCAAAACGGGAGTGCTTGTTGTAATACACACAAGACAACTGAAACGGTAAATCTAGATATCTTTTTTATGAATTGATGCTTCTTGGGAGAAAAAGAAGCTTGCTGATGTATAATCATTTGAATTTGTATCATTGCTGTGTCAAGACCATGATGTTGCCTCTGTTTGCTAATCATGTTCTCAATTTAATGATGTTTAAGGTGATTGACTGAATAGCAATCGACCAAATATACCACAAACTGAATCCTAGGTAGAGGGATTCAAATGCAAAACTTGGATTTTTGGGGTTGTTCATCGCATTTCAACTATGGAGTTGGTGAAGCTGCTTCTCATTGTTTGTACAGCGTCATTGAATATAATATACTGCACATAGTCATGCTTGCCATTGATGTTGTCATGATGGCTGCTTAGGCAGATTTGAGGCTGGAACTCCAGCTATTGGAGAAGCTGTTTGTTTGGGAGCAGCAATTGATTATTTGTCAAGCATTGGCATGCAAAGGATTCATAACTATGAGGTACTATCTCTTGCCTTTGTTCTTTGTCATATTTTAAGTAAACGATTATATTGTTGTTCCGTAGAACAATACTCTGCTTCTTCATTTGCTGAGGAAATTAATTGGCACAAATTCTCTCTTGTAAAAATTTACTTGTGGTGAAAGAATGTTGTTCATTTCACAGATGCATATGATGTGTGTTGATATTGAAATGTGTAGGATGTTAAACACATGATATGAGGGTACTACAATGTGTCGACTTGAGATGTCACCATAAACCACCCGCACATGGAGTGTCGTAGTCGTGTGGAAGATGCAACAAACTCGTGAATGAAGTCGTTTAGCAATGGTCGAAATTGCAGGGTATTAGCCTTCGGGTAATGCTGCTACCCGAAGGCTAATACCCTGCAATTCTAGTAAGCTTGCAACTACAAGTTACTCCCATTGTGATACCATCCAGATTACAACTCAAACAACAGCAACAAGAACATTTGGGATAGATCGGCAAGATGATTGCATTGAAAGAATCCAAATTCCACACCATGATCATCCACATACACCCTAAGTACAGGGAACACAAACTCCCTCACAAACATAAATGCTGGTCCCAGAAGGCTTAGAAGAGCTTGTAGGGGGAGGAGGCATCCAAGGGGTGGATGAGGTAGGTCAGGACCAGGGCCACCAGCATCAGCAGATAAGCAATCCCTTGGTCGATTGATGTCCCTGCCCAATCAAGAACACACTAGCGTGTCAAATCCTACACACAATAGAACATCTTCTACAACAAGATCAAGCCGGGGTCCAATGGAGATTAAAGCCTGAAGATGATTGGTACTTTTGCTCCTACAAAACAACAATGCACTCTGTAGCAGGAGATGAGTGATAATATTTGCAGCATCTAATCAATTGTTTGGGGGAAAAAAAGGGTGTTTTGAGGATTTATTGCATTTTATCACCGATTCACTGATAAAAAAAAGGATCTTAACAATTAAAAGCTAAAAAATTATGAAGAAAAGGGGAAATCCAGAAAGAAGGTGACCGGAGAAAGATGAGATCCTTGACTTCTGAAATATCGATCACAAAATGAGGGGAAAAGATCAAGGCAAGAGGAAGGTCAAATCACCGTCGCTGGTGGGGGCGGGGGCGGGAGCCTGGGCCTGGACGGCCGGAAGGACGATCGCCAAGGCGAGAAGCATGACGGCCACCAGACCGAACGAAGCCCTAGGGATCGCCGCCATCTCCTCCGGGATCTCCCTCCACTTCAAGAAAACCAGACCAGGAAGCGACGCACAACCCCGGGATCTCTCTCTCTCGTCCTTCTCTGGGCGGAGCAGAGAGGATGAGAGAGATGGGGGAGCGCAATGGGCCTCGGGTCGCTTCCTCCTCGGCTGCTTCCGTGCTCGTTTCGGGGAGAGACATCTTCGCCAGCGGATCCTCTCGCCTCTTATAGCGACCACTGTCGCGGACGAAGCGAAACAACGGGGCGCAAAAAGCGAGGAACCCGCAACGCCGTTGTTAGGCCCCACAGAACCGGTCCAACCTTGTGAACCGGCTCTCCTGCCACGTCAGAAACGTCCCAAGAATAATTGATCTGGCTAATAGGCCTTCTGGTGGCCCATTTAATGGCCTATTGGGCCATCAATGAAGGCCCCAATAAGAGGGCAAATCGATTTGACCGAGCCTCCTATTAAGAAGGAATGTGTGAATCGAAAACCCCGTCGAAATCGCATCAAGATTTTGACTTATGTATGTGGTCATGTCATTGATCGTTGATGATCGACCTTCATTGTGTTATATGATCAGCGAACGAGAGATTCCAGTTGCCACCTTCTTGCATTTGCATGGTCATGGAGCAATTCCGGCAGATCGGTGAAGTCCTGGGAAGCATCAAGGCGATGATGGTGTTCCGGGACGAGATCCGAGTCAACAAACGCCAGTGTCGCTTGCTGGTGGACGCATTCGACCTCGCCTTTGAGGGCGTGGCGGTGGAGATGAGAAACCATCTGAGGTTCGAGGAAAAGCTCATCAAGTGGAAGGCCCTGGAGCAACCGCTCAGGGAGCTGCACCGGGTGTTCCGGGAGGGGGAGCAGTACCTGAGGCAGTGCTTGGAGCCCCGGGATTGGTGGGGGAAGGCCATAGCCCTCGGTCAGAACACCGACTGCGTCGACTTCCACCTTCACGACTTGCTGTGGTGCATTCCGGTCGTGATGGAGGCGATCGAGAACGTGGGAGAGATCACCGGAACCGACCCGGAAGACATTTACCGGAAGAAGCTCGTGTTCTCGAAGAAGTACGAGAAGGAGTGGATGGAGCCGAAGCTCTTCCAGCACAAGCTGGGAAGCTTGTACTTGGCTTCCCAAGGCTTGTCCAGCAGAATGGACACATCGTCGGGGGAAGATCGATGGGTTCTCTCGGAAATGATTGCGGAGAAGAGGAGCCAAGGATCGAAGCCCCTGTCGAAGCAAGAGAACCGGCTCGCCGATCTCCTCCTGTGTCCCAAAGGGAAGCTCTTCCCCTGCTCGGTTCTCGTCGGATCCAGCGACTACCAAGTCAGAAGACGATTCGGGTCGGGAAACAACTACAAGGAAGTGCAGTGGATGGGCGAGAGCTTCGCGGTGAAGCATGTCATCGGTGAGATGGAGCCACTGATGCCTGAGATCTCCCTCCTGTCATCTCTTTCGCACACCAACGTGGTGCATTACATGTACTCGTTTGTGGACGAAGAGAAGAAAGAGTGCATGCTGGTGATGGACCTGATGAGCAAGGATCTCTCGAGCTACATCAAGGAGATCTGCTCCACGAGAAGAAAGGTCCCCTTCCCCTTGGTGGTGGCAGTGGACACCATGCTTCAGATTGCAAGAGGAATGGAGTATCTCCACTCCAAGAACATATACCACGGAGATCTGAACCCTTCAAACATACTGGTCAAGACGAGGAGTGCTTCACCGGACGGACATCTGCACGCCAAAGTTACTGGATTTGGGCTGTCACCGGTGAAGTACTCCAAGCCCACAGCAACCCAAGCAGCTGCCACACAATCATGCATCTGGTACGCCCCGGAGGTGCTATTGGAGCAGGAGGGGAGCAGTGCCAAGTGCACGGAGAAGGCAGACGTGTACAGCTTCGGGATGATCTGCTTCGAGCTGTTGACAGGCAAACTCCCCTTCGAAGACAACCATCTCCAGGGGGACAAGATGAGCAAGAGCATAAGAGGAGGCGAGAGGCCTTCGTTCCCGGGTCAGTACCCCAAGTATCTGATCAACCTGGCAAAGAGATGTTGGCACGGCGATCCATCACAGCGACCGGGCTTCAATTCCATCTGCAGAGCGCTTCGGTACATGAAGCGGTTCATGGTGATGAACCCTGACCACGGCCAGCCCGATGCGCCGATGCCACCGGTGGATTACTTTGAACTGGACATGAGTTTGTGCAAGAGATTCACAAACTGGGGGAGGAAGGACGTTCCTCGGGTCTCAGAAATCCCCTTTCAGATGTACGCTTACAGAGTGGTGGAGAGGGAGAGGACGAGTGCCAATGTGAAGGACAAGTGCTCGGATTCAGGGAGCGAAGGGGCTTCAGTTTGCGGCGATGAGAATGCATTTAGTATAACAGTGCCGGACGACGCGGTCTCTGCCTCTGTGGCTTCTGTGAGGTCACTGTATCCCATGGTATCTGAATCTAATAACAGGACCCCAACAAAGAAGGCTAGTAGTGGAAAGACCAATAATCCTTTAGGTAACAACCTACAGCGATCTTTTGCTCCTACAGAATGCTATTTATTTTACGAGATTATACATGCCCTCAAATTGAGGATGATACAGCAGCTTTGTTGCTATTATGAAGCAATGATGTGACTCCTCTAGGTCAATTGTTCTCTTCCGCAGGGAAGCTGCAGAAATCAAGAACCATGATACCCCCACACGTATCACCGGCAGGGCGCAACTTTAGAAGCAACTCTGAGAGCCGGCTGCAGCTGCAGCTCCAGCCAGTTATGATGAGCCCAAGAAGACGAAGGCCGTCGGGGCATGCCTCGGATTCAGAGCTGACATAGATCTTAAAACACCCCGTCCCCCTCCCCTCAATCATATTACGACCAACAACTATCTTTCACAGAGACCCAACAACACAAGTAAGTTGTAGCAAGAGATTGTATGTGGGGGGATTACTCTAAGCAGCTTGTGTTACATCCACCTGCACAAATCTAACAACGCACGAGATTGTATTGTGCTCAACGTTGTAGCCAAATGCCATTGTCGCTGTGTACAGAGTAGATGATGAAGAGCAATCGATCCAACAGTGTGGAATACAGCCACCTGTTTAATTGGTCCTTCATAATCGATTCGTGCATAATCCATTGCCTGCTGTCTGTCATTAACGCTTTTGGTTCCTAATGACATTACCAGTTTGATTGATTCATTATTCCAGAAAAGTTTCAAGCTGATGCACAAGCGATCTCAAACCTGAAATTAAATGGGACATAAATTTGTTTTTTAAAATAAAATTTATATTAAAAAATATTAAATTAAATGAATATAAGTAAAATATAACCAGTGGAACGTCTCAACAAAAACAAGTTTAATATCAACAAACCACAACGCAATCATCAATGATCCAAATTACCGATCTTGTCTTTATACTGAGTATAAAGATAAGACACATTCGCCTTTAAGAATATCCTCAAACTTGGCAAACAATTAGTAAGTAAGCTTTTCAACTCTCCCCTATCATGACAGATAGATACCAAAGGACCGAGCAAACTAGCTTATGTTATTACTAAAATTACTAAAGAAACAGCCAGTGAATTCCATGTTTTAAATAGCTAGATAGCCCAACCATCACAAAATTAAGCATCTAAAAGAAAAACAAAAGCAGAAACCTGGCACAACATCAACCAGCACAGCATAACAATTCAAAACATGTTTCTTGAGAGAGCTACATGTTCCTTCCATGCCCCTTGTAGACCATTTAATTTATTTTGATACGCGGTGGAACACAAGAGAGTCCAGCGGTTCTCCAAGTACTAGTTGGATACCAACACAGGAATTGCGAGGGAACAGCTTTCCTATCTTGAGCTCCGAATGAAACTATGATAAGCAGCAGCCAAAGTGCCCACAAAACTATAGCAGCTCCACCATTTATTCTGGCTTCAATCAGATATTCTCATCTCTACTCCAAGAATGTCCTTTACAACCTCGTAAGTCACAAATGCGATTGCAATGGATGGAACCACCTGCAACAGAAAAGCAGAACAAGATTCAGTATAACAAAGATACTTGATTACTACCTATACTGTTTTTAATTCCTCAACAGATGATTTCACCAGTAACTGGTCACTTACAGTGCTGATGAATGAAACATCAATGGCATACTAACCTTTACTGAATTGGGAACGAGACCCTTGTATAATGCCCCAAAGCCTTCATGATGCACTGTTTTCCTGAATGCATCAATCATTCCAGTATACTCCAAGGAACCCTTACTTCTACCTTCACCTGCCACAACTGAGGCAGCATTATTCCACCCCACCATCTGCATCCTCCTGCGAATGACATCAAGAGGGTAGGCAACTGTCTGGCCAATAGTTCCAGCAACAGCACCACATGCAAGTCTTGTGACTACACTCAACTCTGAATCTTCAACGAGACCATATGGGTTAGATTTAATTAACCAATCTTTCAAAGATTCATAAACGGCAAAATTAAGGCCCACATAAGGAATCTGCAAACAGAATGAAATGTCTGTCAGATAAATGCACTTATATTTTTAGCAAAGTGGGCAAAGGGAACGAAAATTACATATACCCTTTATTGTTTTTAATAAAAGATGATTTCCATTACAATCCTACAACATAGAAACTTACAGTAGTTCAGCTTTTTTTATGTCAAAAAATTTGTACAAGAGGTTTATTATCCCCAAATTTGCAAAAGAGAGGTTCTATATAAATATGACGCAAGAGGTTCAAATAGTGGTGATAATCCAAGAAAAGAAAACACATGAAAATATAAATCAGACGGATTTGAGGGGAGGAGCTATTTTGTATATAGATCAGGCTACCCAACGCCTGACATATATGATGAATAATGCTTCTAGAAGTTGGAGAATACTCACAACTCCTATGACAGATGGTAGCCAGCCTTTGTACAAAGCACGAAAGCCTTCTTCACGGTAGACAGTGCCCAACGCATGAAACATGCCCCTGTACTGGTAAGGCGACTTCTCAGTCTGCACAAAAGGAAGAGATTAATGGAATGCCGACAGGGGCTAGAGGAACTAATCACAACAGAAGAGACGCGATATGCAAAAACTAGGAAAAGCACCTGAACTGTGATCCTTCCACGGACCATGTCCATAGGATAAGTAGCAGACATAGCAATAATTCCAGCACATGCTCCAGCCCCAAGACGTAATACGGGAGTGAGTTGAGCATCTTCTGCTTAGTTAACACAAAAATTAAATATTACAATTTCACAATTAGGTGTGAGTATAACAGACTGGACAAATGAGGTTTGTGTAAAAGTAGGACTAAGGCTAGCTACAAAAAAGAAATGAAAGTTTTGTCCCATGAATAAAGATTAAAGAACCATATGAATAAAGGTATACTAGTTGTCAGCTTCTGTAATGTCTAACTTCTTATAAATGCTAAATGTCAGCGAGATGCTATCAAGAATGAATCATAATAATATGTGTTGGGTAGTGATTAGGTATTGAATCTAGGTAATAGAAATCATAACCTACTGCCTATACATATCATCTGAAATGTCAGATGTGCAGAATGTCACAGTAGAATTTTGGTATGAAAATAACAACAACAATAGCAACAACAAAGCCGTGGTATAGAACCAATAAAGAAATTTAATGCATTACATTCATGTTGTCCATGCCAACAATACATAAGAGAAAAGAGCAAAAAGGAATACTAAAAGGTATGTATCGAGTGACATAACATTAAATAAACACATTCAACCAAAGAAAGATGGTATAAAACGGTACGACATACCATTGCCAGATTGCCGACGGTAAAGCCACAAAATTCCACTGTGACAAGTTCCAAATCCTAGCATCAGCAATGATAGGATGAAAACTAAATACGGAAAACAAAATAAAATGTGATCATACCATGAAGAAGGAAAACCATTAAACTTCTGGTTCCAGAAAAGAAAGCAGAATTGATCAGTTTTGGCAGAAAGGCATATCATTAAATAAATAGGGTCATATTACTAATTAGTAATCTTGTCAACACCTACAAAAAAGAATATATTATGGAATTCTTCCATGTTGTCAGTCTTTAATGAGTATGCTATCTAAATCCCGCCTGAAGATGAAATTTGTCGACTTATCAACTAGTTAAATTCAAAATAAGAACATCATGATTTTCCAATTCCTGGACAGGATAAGGTAGACGATTAGCTACTAGTATTTGGATGATATCTAAAACAATTGGGTAATCATTAGCTACTAGCTGGATCCAATATAACAGAGGTGTTGAAACAAAGACATCAAACAGTGATGCCTACTAACTTGGGAGCCCGTATTCTGTCTTGTGCTATGCAGCAGAAGTAAAACATAAAAATATCTACGACTATAATCATAGATTGCTTCATGGAAAGACGCATGACCAAAAATACAGTTATGCTATGTTGGTGTGCCATGATAAGAAATCACATCGGCATCATGTAATCTTTAGAACTAGACCACTGAAAAAAGAATTCTTTGTCCAGTGAAGCCAAAGGACTTTTGCAGGTAGATGACACTTTCTTTTGTCCCTGACCAAGTGGAACAATTGCAACCAATTTGTTTAACTTGAAAATCAATCAACATGGTGTATGCAAATTAATGAAGTAATGAACTTCAAGACACTTGTGAAGTTATATAATCAAAGGTCAACCCATACTTGCATCTAACTGGATCAACAACATGCATTATCAATTACACCAAATAATTAAGAGAACAAATATCTGTCATGTTGTACATGTTCAGATGATGGGTATGCACAATATCTATTTTACCCAGAGGTAAAGAGAGAACAATGGGGGTTACAAGCCCAATCTTCTCTACTTTCACACTTAATTCCCTCAATCTCTTCCAATTACACTCTCCCATACTTACAGTAGCACCAATTTTGCTCCAGTGACATTGCAATCACCAATCAAATCAACCCTAAACTAACAACATCAAACCTCCAAATTATTACATTGTTACTTGTGATTCACGTGTTCACGTCTACAACGAGAAGAATAACTACAACAGAAAATTTGTGCTAGACGCAAAATAGCATCCATTGATTTGCAACATTAGAAGAGATAGCATGTTAGATAGCATGCCCCATATGATCTTATCCCAGCAAATTTTGTCAGGGAGATGCAAACTGTTTGAAAAATTATAGAATAACAACAATATACTGTTTACGATATCTATTATATGATCAAAACTTCAGTCCAATTAAAATAGAGTGATGTTCAAAAGTTGATTAGTGTGGAGATGTTGCACTTGTGAATATCTGATATAATATTGGCCTAAAAGTCATATATGGAGCTCAAAACATAGACTTTTTTTTTTCAGTTTTTGCTAATTGAATCCAGTCACCTAATTCAACATTCTATAATTTTATCAAAACTTTAAACTTAGATTTAAACTGCAGCTTAAGTACATTCCAGTTCATTAGGGTTTTAGCTTCCCATGCTGATAGAGGAAATGGAAGCATAGACATCACATGCTATTTAGATATATACCTTCCCTTCTGAAAAAAGAAAAAAAAATCATAAATCAAACAACATGCTATTTCTTTTGTAAAGGTAATGTAAAACTGAGAAGGGCAATCTAAGAACTTACCTTGATGCTTGTTCATAGCTAAAGAACTTGACCGCTGAATTGGGGACAATCCGAGCACAGTTAGTACCATTGCCTCTAAACAGTCCTCGAAAACCCTCACTTTTCCATATATACTTGAGCCCTTGGATAGTTCCATTATACTGAATACTATGAGGATTTTGAACCTATATTTACAATCAAATCCATATAATCAGAAGTGTGAAATCAAGAAAGTGGAGTTCTTCAAAGACACATCTCTGTTCAAAATTTCCACATCCCAGTTGATGAACAAACACTGGTGTATATATCACAATCAGAAAGGACAAGTTACATTACACAGACATATATACCTGCATTTACAGTTATGTAGCTGACAACCATCAAAAAAAGATTAAATAAAATTTTTGATTCTAGAAACACATTAAGAAAGGGGCTTCTCTTGCATCCAATCACATAAAAACAGCAGTGTTTTAATTCAAGTGTAATTACCCAAAAGGATCCAGAAACCAATAGATCTTGAAATATTAAGATTGATTTTCAGACAATGTTTACCTAGAATGGCATTCAGTATGAAGGCTACAGTGTCACTTATCAAGGAATCGCATGATGGATGCAGACTTATCAAACATAAAAAAGAAGTCACCCCATCAACTATCCATATACCATAAAATGGCATCATAAGATCAAACCAGCTGTGCTGTGTCTGTCATTGTCACCCCACTTCCTTTTTAAACATACTTCGCAAATACAAGAAGTGAATGGAACAATTTTCAGCAGTGATGGCCCATAAAAATGACATTATTACACAAAAAACGAAAGCTAATTGCAATCAAAGGCTAACTCAGAAATGATTATGAGCCATATTCTTGGCCTCATCGCACTATAACACTTAGCCTGCAACTATATGCTATATTTAGGTATACGATAATGGATAGCAAAAAATGGTATTTTGGACATTGACTGAATGTAGATGATCACTTGGCAAAAGCAATTCCAGCAAAAGATTCACAGTAGTCTCCTGATTCCGTGAGTAAAAACAATGAAATCAAGAAGCCTGAAGTAGATGATTATGTATTGCAAGAGGGATGAGCTACTATTCTCTTAACACAATTAACTCCAGAATCATATCAATTCAAGATTGTATACAGAAACTCCAAGTTGCATGTTCACTTGATTGAAGATGATCTTTTCATAAAAAAAAATAGTTAACATAAAATTAGTTCCATTAATAACAAGCAAAATAAATAATAAGATGGATCAAATAAATGTATTTTTATCAATGAAAAGTGAATGCATAAAAGGCTCATGGTGATCTTGAACAGTACCTGTCAGAAAAGCTTGCAAAAGATGACTCGATATTAATCAGTCAACATAACTGCTTTGCCCAAGTATCATGTGACAGACATGTTAGATATATTTTCAATAAGCACTCCCTATTGTGGGAAAGAACACCTTAATTCTAAAATCCAAAGTAAAAAATAAGATATCATGTTGCATATAAATTATCCTAAAAAATTCAACACCTACAAGAAAGAACAAGAAAAACAGCAATATACCCTAATTCTAAAAGCCAAAGTAAAAATAAGATATCGTGCTGCGTATAAATTATCCTAAAAAATTCAACACCCACAAGAAAGAACAAGAAAAACAGCAATATACCACACAATAAAAATTAAAGGAACAACAAAGATACTAATTGAATAAAATATATACCTGAAGCAGGATTTTTAGGCGCTCAAGTGGAGCAACAGCTGTTCTAGATCTGCAAAGGCATTCATATAATGAAAAAGTATTACAATTGAAGGCCAGGATCTTATAGAAATTAAAATGTCATGTTAATCCATTAAATATAAAACCACTACCTTAAAACTATTAGATTCATAAAAAATGATAAATTATAGTAACGCAACGAAGGACCCAATTTCTGATATAGATAGGAACCCTTATTAATCCATTAAAGAGAAAACTACTACATTAAAACTAATAGTCATTAGAATGATAACAGATACAGTGATGCAAGCAAGGACCAAATTTATGATATAGATAGAAAACTTTTCATAACAAATACAGTGATGCAAGCTAAGGACCCAAGTTAGATAGGAAACCCTTGCTCAAAGTGGTGGTCCATCATCAAAGGATTGTGATTCTCTGTTGTTTTGTTTCAAAGGAGCAGTTGTCTTCTATAGGACAGCATATGAAATATGTTTTAGAAGTAAAGAAGCGAAAAAGGTAATAAATAAAAACATGGCGAAGTGAACAACCTATATGTTGTGTACCTCTTTATAAGCCATTATGATCATATTGGAAGCCTAAAGAATAAAAGTATCTAGATATTATTTGTCCTATATTACTTCAATGTAAATTTCACTATTACTCAACCGCTCTCAGCAAAATATTTTGTCACTCAATATCACTACGGTATTTACTTTGGTAAAGATGAGAGATCACTCCTTCAACAATCTCTGCATTCTAACTTTACCATAACTTGGAATTGAGAGTCGATCAAATTTCACGCTCGCAGCTGATCTAAACACCATAAGAGATTAAGCAAATATATATGACCTTGCAAATGCCAATAACCAACTCATATGGCAAGCACGAAAACGTATGTCAGGACCAAAAAAACCCAAGCAAGATATCACCTAAGATCAATGAGGGGAAAATGACGAAACAAATCAGAAGGCAAAAGTACGATAAAAACTCAAGATTCCCCAACTGATGCAAAGAACAAGAAAAGACAAACAAAAGGCAAATGGATATAAATGAGGATAACTGCAAGAAGTCAAGAAAGGGCCTAAACAGAAAGAGATCCGAAGGGCTCACACTCCTCCCGCGACGCCTCCGGCCACAAGCGACTTGCAGATGCTGAGGATCGCGTGGCCGGGAGCCTTGACGCCCTCCCTCGCAAGCTTCGCCTCCTCCGCGAGGTTCACTATCGTCGTCACCGCCGACTCTCCCGTGCTCTTCCCCACCACATCTTCCGACGCCATCAAACCCTACAGACAGTTCGGCTCGGCTAGAAGAGACGAGTCGGAGGCGGAAGCGATGGGGGTGGAGGACAGGGGACTGTGCTTCTCCAGTCGCACGGTTCCGTTCCTTCGGGGTTCCAGTCGCAACGCCTCCTTTGTACCCGTGGAAGGGAGGTTAAGAGACATAACAACGTCAATTTGATCGTCTACAGGATAAACGGAAACCTAAACGGAAAAAACACTCTCCTTACTCGTCTGGATAATGACCCGATTTCTTATCCTGAGAGTAATGTTTGTTTTGGGCCACGCGGCTCCACCATGTCGAAACCAATTCTCGTGTTGTGGGACGTTGGGTACCGAAAATAGCGTGCTTGGAGCGTAACATATCCTGTGCTAACGGCAACAAGGAAACGGCCATCAAGGACAGGGATTCGCGGGCGAGGAATCATATTACAAAATTACCCTGCAATGGGGATCAGACTTATATTTTTAATATTTTATTCTTCTTTTTTTTGTTATGGAGTAAGTTATTTATGCGTTATACGTCACGGTGACGTAAATTTATTTCATGCCAAAAGAAAGAAAAAGGTATATTGAGACTGAGTGGAGTAAAAAAAAATTATTACAGTCACAATAATAATAATAATAATATCATAATTCTTAATTATTTGAAATAAATTATATGAAACTTTTACTGTAACTTAATTTGATTGTAAGAAAACTTTCCAGGTTAAAACATAGTAAGGATTAACAAATAGAAAACTCTTTTTTGATTCTATGGATGGGTGGGGGTGCATAGTGATTCTTGGTGCATAGTTATTTTTGCTAACTAGTTATACGAAGACATCCATATGCTGTCAGCTTCTTAGAGGGACTATAACCGTTTACATAATAAAAGTTTGAGGTAATAACATATTTATGATGCCTTTAAATGTTTTGGGTCACACACACTCCTAGTGTATTAAACAAATGTATAGCCTTGTTCGATAATCTCGAGTAATCTTTAAAAATTTTATCATTATGAGATAGATCATTACAATTTTGGATCACACACACTTCTAGTGTATTAAACAAGTGTATAGCCTTGTTTGACAATCTCGAGTAATCTTTAAAAATTTTATCGTTATGAGATAGATCATTACAATTGTTGATCTTAGAAATTCTTAGTAAGTATGAGTCATCAATTCACGGTGACTATATCCTTGCCCTTTGTACACATCGTCCATCGCTCCTATCGATTGAATGGTTCGATGAACTATTTAGATCGAATCATCGAGTAAATCTATAAAATAGTTTTATATATTTAAATTTAATATGAATTTATTATTATTTTTAGTTTATTTTTTAATAATTTTATTAAAATGTTTTATTTTTTATTTTTACATTCATGGATTTCTAGCCACTTTATTCTAGGCTGATTTATGAATGATTAGGCTGTGGGTTGCTATCCACACCAGCAGATCTAACCTTGCAAACAAATTCATGTCTCACCTGTGTATGCTGGTGAAGGTTCAAGAAAAGGGTTCAAGTTTAATGATACAATTCTTTTTTTTTCCTGTTGAAATTAAATATCAAAGCATGTGTCCCAATAATTTGTGGGTGATTTCCTGTTGGAGATTTAAAAAACACTCCACATCTCATGAAAAATAAGCTTTAGTAGTTATAATAACCCTTTAGAACACATTATAAATAGAATCCTAAACATTCTCCATTGATTGGAATAAAAAATAATTTCTTATATTTTTATTGAATTAATTAATAATTTTTAATTCTCGATTAGTTAAAAACCAATTAAGACATGAACTTTAGGAGGAATAATACTGTTTGAATCTTAATATAAAGATTGAGATTAATTCAAAAGCATATTTATCATAAAACAGTGACTGTGTACCTTCATTTTCTTTTAACTATATTTTTTATTTGTTTTTCCTGTACTCATTAATTTCTTTAATCAGATTTTTTTTTTTTTGCACTAACAATTCTTACCCCATTTTCCTAAATATTTCATTATCTGAGTTATTGAAAAAAGAGAAAAGTAAATATTTGTGTTGCATCATAATTTATCTAAACTTATATATATATATATATATAATTATTTGGAAGGAGAAAAAAAAATTTATGTGCTCAATGTTTTTTCTCATCTAATTTTTGCATGAATTTTAATGGGCCTCCCAAGCCCCTATTTGGGCTTCATCTCCTCCTCCCTTTCTTTCCCGCCCATTCCTGTGTTGTGGAAGCATTCGCTGTTACTTCGCTATCTCGCCAAGCATCCTATTCCATAAGGACAGAACGAAGCTGAGATATGGGCCTACGAACAGATACCCTCGTTCTTTTCGCGACACTCACAATCCACGTAGGTGTTCGAGGTATTGGCTACATGAATTCTAACTCGACCTGCCAAGCCTTTCTTCATGGTTCTACAGAACCTGGACGTTTTCGTCTACAGCGGCAGCAGAAGTACCGCATGCTTCGCTGTTCATCTGTTCCGTTGTTTTCGTTGCATCCACTGAATCAACCCCATGTCCAGCTTTCATGTCAGGTGCAGGGAACGAGCACATGAAAGAAGTCGAGATTGCCGTCAAAGATTTAGAACACAAGAGAGAGAGAGAGAGAGAGGTGAGTTGACAGTGAAATCTGTGGATGGGTAGAAAAGAAGAAAGATGTTCGAAGACTTACCAGTGATTCTTCTTGGACAGACGACGAGAACTTTCTTATCCTCCTGTTTTCCCTTTGAATCGGGTTCTGCCACTTGAAAGTAACATGGAATCTTCTTTTGTGTGCGCGAGCGAAGACATTTGATTCCAAATGAACTGTGCATTAAACTTGTATCAGCAATAAATTCACAGATGAACACAACAAGTATATACCTCAATTCCTAGCTAAACTTTCCCAGCTGGTTTGCTGCTCCTTCACATCATTTCTGGTTTGCATTACTACTTTATCTCCCGATACTTCCTTGAAAGGTTCTTCTGGATCAATCGGAAGTAAATCTACAACCATCTCTTTCAGATCATAAATCTTTACCACTTGGAAAAGGACAAAATGAATCAAGAAGAACATTGAATCAACCACCCAATAGAACATGCTTTTCACAATGCACCAGAATTTTGCGGCTCATTGCAGCCTAACTTAGACATGCCTCTTTCTTCTCTCCACCATTAGTGTTGAGGCAGTGAGTTGTCCATTTCAGCAACAGAATCCTTTGTCTTTGATTTCTCTTTGTGATAATGCCCTCTGCACTGGTATTCAGTCATCGTAGCCTTCGTTAACATATTGTCGAACTCTCTCTATAAGTTTATGGAGAGAAGTCCAACGGTGGGCCACGCGGGGACCTGTGTCGCCTCTCCCATCATGGACTGTAGCTTCTCCGGTCAATATGACATGTGAATCATCCAACCATGATGCAACGAGGCGCCTCTCGTCGTAGCTTCTCTTTCTTCCACCTCCAGCTTAGAGCAAGGAAAAGTAAAACTCGAGGGATACCGATATGACTTATTGCATCTTTCTCATGCCGATATCACCTTGTCTTCCTCGTCCGCCTTAGAGCATGAAAGCTACGCGATACCCCTCTCTCCTTATCTATCGACCAAACACCTGAACCAAAGTCAACACTACCCTGGCAGATATTTCTCCAGCGTGCAAAAGGTACAATGCCTACGCTACAACACCGGAGGTGGCTTTCTTCATTGATTGCAGTGTATTATTATTCTCTACCATCCCAATCGATCAGTTAAACTTGTCCATTTGACTGCAATTGAAGCTCACGTATATAGTTCGGTGCTCTCTTTGAACAAGTTGAGATGAAGGTTTGCGTTGTTAGAAATGATAGAGGAGAATGGAGAGTCTGTAAATTCAATAACATTTTTTTGAATATTTAATTATTGACTCTGTAAATTCTTTGGTAAAAATGTAAATGAAAATAAAAATCAGCTGCTCTAATAAAATTCGCATTGCAGTCTGAATCGACTCCTGTTTTTGTACGATTTGGCATGAGTAATAATAGTCTTAGGGGGAATCTGTAATATTTGATGGGGTCTCTTCTTTATCCTTTTTTATTGAAATGTCTTCAATTTTTTTTTGAGTTTTGTATCATACATTTTTTGTGATTTACTTTCAAATAGAATAAAAGGGGTTTTCTCTCTAAATAACTTATTTATTTTTCCATCATCTTATTTATCTCTTTAGAAATCGTACATATTTCCCTCTCGACAACCTCTTAGCTTTGACACGTTTTTAAGGATCGAAGCTCTGATATCATGTTAGAAATCATAAAGAAGAATAGAAGAGATTTTAGTATCTTGTTTTATTTATCAAACTCATCATCCATAACTTCAATATTCTCTTTTAATAGTGTTCAAAATTTCAATATATTGATCTTTCTCTTTCAGTTAATCAACATTATGGTAATCGCTTAGATCGATCATTTTTCTCTTACTACAATCTAATTTGTCAATTATTTTTTCGATTTCACTATCTCCTCTTATTTGATGGGTTATCACAATTAGATTCACTTCTTGTCGATGTTATAAGTAATTATTCCCTCTAAAATTTCTCTCTATCGAATTTTCTCCCTAACTGTGGGATTTCTCTCTCTAAACATTTTTTTTCTCTCTTAAACAACTTGTTTCTTTCTCTGCTGTGCTTTTTTCTCTTTCTCTATAGATCTATTTTATTTCTCTAACAAGATCTTTCAATGGGATAAGATAGATACTGGTATTATTTATTTCTCTCTTGATAACTTCTTAGCTTCTACACATCCATAAGGACTAACATCATAGAGGATAATCAAGAAGAATAGAAGAGAATAAACTCTCTCTCTCTCTCTCTCTCTCTCTCTCTCTCTCTATATATATATATATATATATATATATATATATATATATGAAATTTATAATTTCTTAGATTCCGAATCTCTGAGCATATGCTCTAATTCATATTCTTTCAATTATATGCTTCAAGCATTATATAAACATTTCATTTATCGAAATGTAAACTCAAGACTTTAAAATCCAAGAAATCTTGACTAAGATTTTTTAAACTAAAATCCTATCAAATAACAAAATTTCTACTCCATCCAATTGAGAAGTCAATACTTGCAGTGGCTGCACCTGTAGAAATTAAGAAACAGCATGAATCTTTTCAACTAAAAAAGAAATGCATAAAAGCCATGAACAACGACTGTAAGCTTTTCTTGATAAGGTTAGGCATGTCAAGATCCATCTTAATTGATTCACTTTGAAACCCAACAGATACTGCCACAGGTTTCGTAGGAGAATGAATCTAACTGGTGCTGATAAATCTTTCGGGCCTTTTTGATCTTGTTCACATGAATTCTGGTGGATGATCTAAGTCCACGACAATAAAGTCAACCCTTCACACTGCTGTTTTAGTCAACGATATATATTTCTTGACATTATTTGGGTCATTCACACATGTCCCTATTTTAATTCTACTTTTATGGATTCGCTATACCTGTTATTTATTATACATACACCAAATTATATCTATGATGGGATAAAAAGATAAGACTTGTATACAAACAAAAACTAGTAAATCATAATACATAACGGAATTAAATGAAAATCATAATCAAATAGAACATCAAGATTTATGTGTAAAACCCATTTATAAAAGGTTAAAATCATGAGATAAACCAGAGAAAAATAATAAATATATAAATATCAAGTCTCTTGTCCAAAACCAAGTAACAATCACGAAAGAATAATTGAGATAAAGGATTACGTCATAGTGCATAATACCTAAAATCTTTTTAACTAATCACAACAAAAATCTACTATAGATTTGATTTAACCCGAGTTAAAAATATTGCTTGGATGATTGAGAATAATTTTTCTATATTATCTTTATATTTTTTTCTCTTTCTTTCTATTATTTTTCTATCTTTTCCTCCTCATTTTTAGAATCACTTAGCTGCAATATTCTAACCCTATTCACAGTTACTTTTATTAAAAGGGTTAGAATTATTATTTTTTAGGTAACGGTGAATTTATGATTTCAGGACTAACTATTATGAACAAACCTGTTAGGCAATTTAAATAATCAGAACAAAATCCAAATGGATCCAAGCAACTGCTAATTAACTCTTAGGTCTTTGTCTATTGTTCAAACCAAATCCTATGATCGCATTGCAATTACATGCTTTGACAAGAAGACTTGAGACTAATTAGCAAGTCCAAGTGTCGTGGGAAACAACTTTGAGCCGTGGCCTCGGGGTCGACGCAGCTCGGTTCGGGTCCGGATGACGGGGATCTCCCTGGGGCGTTCCTCGAGCCCGCTGAGGCGGTTGGGTGCGGTGTCCGATTGGGACGGTGTAGCCGTCTCCTCCTGGCAGGAACTCCTCGCCTGCGCGTCCGGAGGGGATCTTCGGCTTCGCACCTGCACAAAGGTCGGGCCGAGGCGTTCGACCCGACCCCTTCGACGATCAAGTTAGCAGATGTGGAGGGGGTTTCAGATGAAGAAGTGTTTTTGTGTGTCTGTCTCTCCCTCGTCTTTCTAATGAACGAGAGAGTATTTATAGGGAAACATACTGCTTCATGAGCTGCCCGCTTGCAAGGGGCAGACTGGTAGTGTCTGACTTTGTGTTGGCATGACGTGAAGAATTGAGCTTTTGCAGGTTGTTAATGCGTCTCGATCGACGTTCCGGTCTGCATTGACCAGGTGCTGTTGTGTGTGGCATCATCTGATGTCAGCCGAATCTTATCATAATTACTATCCTCGTCACCGAGCTTCCTAAATCACCGTATAGCCAAAGGCTTGAGACTAAAGATGAGCTCATTTGTTAGGCTCGATTAAGACATCATTAAATATCTAAAAGGATTAGTTTGATCAAATTTATAGAAAAATTAGTGACTGAATTCTAAACATATATCTAATTTCTCTAATGGGGCAATCAAATTGAGTCCGATTCATAGAAAAAGGAAGAATGCTGATGTGGCAGCATCTTATTAACTCTGATCAACTTAATGATTCGTGCCGTCTCCGCGGAGCGATCTGTGGTGAGGACACCGAGCACTTCGATTAGCTGGTCCCAAGGCTCGTAATGGACGATGGCTGCCGCTCTTGTCCGTATCCCATGGCCCGACGCCGTCGCTCTATAGCCTGCAATAATTGTTCGGTCGCACTGCAGCCAGTGGGCGACTAAGCGGTCGTCTCCCCCGCCCCTTGCGGGCTCCTCTTCGTCACCCTCGCGCTATAAATTCGAAGCTTCGCTCCTTGCTCCTCCGCTGGAAGTGGAAGACAGGAAGGAAACTCGAAGGCGGCCGTTCCGCGGAGAGGAAGGAGACGGAGAGAGAGACAAAGGTGAGAGCTTGACGCTTGCGTGTTCCCGTTGGCTTTGTTTCTTCCAGTCAGCCTTTCTCCAGAAAGGAATCGAGCTTCATTTTATATATTATTACTTCGACCTGTTTTGGGAGGCCGAGTTCTTTTGGATCGAGTGGTTTTGGTGGAACCGGTGGTAGGTACCGAAAGGCGAGTATCTTTGATGAATCTGATGCCTGTTCTTGGAAGAGTCCTTGGGTTATTGCTCTAAGTTTGCTTCTTTTGGGTTCTCGTGAGACCCTTTGGTTGAGATTGCTTGATTTGAAGGCAGTGTCTGCTTGGATTTGGTTTCGCGTTCTTGTGTTCCTTCCTTTCCGTTGCTTTAAAGAGCTTTCCTTTCGCTAGCAGAAGATAGCTTTCTTTTCTGTTCTCGGTCTTCCTTCGGTTTCTATTCAGGAAAAAGTTAAGGAATTGATCTTTTCCCTTCTCTCGCATTTGTTCCTATCTTTTTGATTAAAATCGTACGTTTGATTCTCTTTCTTTGCCAAAATTCCTTTTTTTGTGCTTTTTTTCTTTCATATTGGCTTTGTTTCCTTTTTTGTTTTTTCCCTCGCTTTTAACTGCTAATCTGATCGATTTGGAATATGTTGCTGGGAACATGGAATTGCCTTTCTGCCGTCCGAATCCTTTGTTTCTGCGATCTCTGATTCGAATCTTGTCATGGATTAGGTCTCTGACGGTAGTAATCCCTTAAAAGTCTCCGATGATTCGATGCTCTGTTCAAATGGATTCCTTTCCCTGCTCTCATAACGTGAATTATCCTCGCTTGCAGCAGTAACCCCGGAGATCGCCCTTTAAGTTGAGAAAGATGAGAGTTTTCAGCCTCGAGAGCGTGATAAACGAATTCGAAGAACTGTCAAAGGACGCTGGGCGTCAACAGACGGAGACTCTCCGATGGATTCTCGAGCAAAATGGTGAAGCCGAGTACTTGCAGAGCTTAGGCCTTGCAGGAAGAACCGACCCCGAGAGCTTCAAGGCCTGCGTCCCCTTGGTCACTCATGCCGATCTTGAGCCTTACATCCAGAGAATCGCCGACGGAGATGCTTCTCCCATCCTCACCGGGAAGCCCATCACTTCAATTTCTTTGAGGTAGCGCTGTTGGACACGCCTCTGTTTGACGTTGCCTTTACACGGTATCTTCTCTTCCTCGCTCTTAGGAAGATTGTTTATCTTGCCACAGTTCTGGTACCACGCAAGGGAAACCAAAGTTTGTGCCTTTCAACGGTGAGCTACTCCAATCCACGATGCAGATTTATTGCACTTCATTTGCGTTCAGAAACAGGTATGGAGCCTACTGCTGCCAGACTGAGTATCAAAGCTGAATCTTACCCTGTATTATCTGTTGCGTTTGCAGAGAGTATCCGATAGGCAATGGGAAAGCTCTGCAGTTGATATACAGCAGCAAGCGGGTGACGACCCAAGGGGGGCTCACTGCAGCAACAGCCACAACCAATGTGTTCCAGAGTGAGCAATTCAAGCACACCATGAAGGACATCCAATCTCAATGCTGCAGTCCCGACGAAGTCATATTTGGCCCGGACTTCCAGCAGTCCTTGTACTGCCACCTCCTTTGCGGGCTCATCTTCTCCAACGAAGTGCAGATCATATCTTCCACCTTCGCACACAGCATCGTCCATGCTTTTCAGACATTCGAACATGTGTGGGAGGAACTGTGTGCAGATATCAGAGAAGGAGTTCTCTCCAGCAGAATCACCGTCCCATCAATTCGTGCAGCTGTTTCCAAGCTCTTAAGGCCTAATCCCAGCCTCGCTGACTCCATACACAATGTGTGTGTGAGATTAAGCAACTGGTATGGTGTGATCCCGGAGCTTTGGCCCAATGCCAAGTATGTCTATGGCATTATGACTGGATCTATGGAGCCATACTTGAAGAAGTTGAGGCATTATGCAGGAAGCCTACCTCTGATGAGCGCTGACTATGGCTCTTCAGAAGGATGGATTGGTGCTAACGTCAACCCCAGTTTGCCACCTGAATTGGCTACCTTTGCAGTGCTTCCTAACATCGGCTACTTCGAATTCATCCCTTTGGAGAAATCTGAGGTTCAGGAGCCGGAGAAGAGTGCCTCCACCATTCACTATATAGAAGCTGAACCGATTGGCCTTACTGAAGTTGAAGTTGGCAAAGAGTACGAGATTGTGATGACCAATTTTGCAGGTATTGATGAACTCTACTCTCCTCATTTATCTATTTTGTTGATATTTTTTGTAATTAAGTGCTATAAAAACTCCAATGATGGAAATGCTAAGAGCAGAATCATTAAGAAAAGTAACAACGATTGCTGATTTTGCTATATGAAATCAACAGTTTAGAGTAAATCAATATGCATAGTGTTATGCACATCTGTTGTGTAAGAACGGTTGACTTTTCAACAGCAAGACAAGAATCCTGTAGATTTCTTGACTAAATCGAGAGAGGAATGCACATCTGTTGTGACGAGTCCTTGACTCCGTCTACGGCTAGTCATTTCCTAACCACTGACCAAAATGCTTAAGCTGAAGTTGATAGTAATACACTCCCTTATAAGCCAATCTTAATCTTGCCCATTTTTGATGTGGGACTAATCAGGGGTGTTACAGATGAACTACAAATGGTCAAAATGATAGAAGCCCCGTGTACTGAGCTGTCACTTTTCCCTTTGAATAGTCAGAATGGATGAATGGTCAAACTTGATAAAGCTTAATAGATCACATTCTGCATAGTTAAATTCGATCTCCCGTTCTTAAGTCTATGTTTTATGTGTGATGATACTTATCTTGGTTCTTCTCAGCACTAACGAGTGATCAACCTGTGACAGGCCTGTATCGATACAGGTTGGGAGACATCGTGAGGGTAGCCGGCTTCCACAACTCCACTCCGGAGATTCAGTTCGTGTGCAGGAGAAGCCTCGTGCTGAGCATCAACATCGACAAGAACACCGAGAAGGATCTGCAGTTGGCGGTGGACGCGGCGGCGCGGCTGTTGGCGGAGGAGAAGGTCGAGGTCGTCGACTTCACCAGCCATGTCGACACTTCCACGGAGCCTGGACATTACGTGATCTACTGGGAGCTGAGCTGTGATGCCACCGAGGAGGTCCTGCGTGCCTGCTGCAACTGCTTAGACCTGTCCTTCGTCGACGCCGGCTACGTCGGGTCGAGGAAGGTCGGCGCCATTGGGCCTCTCGAGCTTCGCATCGTGCGCAGGGGGACGTTCCAAACGATCCTGCACCATTACCTGGGCCTCGGGGCCGCCGTGAGCCAGTTCAAGACGCCGCGCTTCGTCGGCCTGTCGAACAGCACGGTGTTGCAGATCTTGTGCAGGAACGTCACAAAGTGTACCTTTAGCACAGCCTATGGCGCGTGAAGCTCGCGTCGTCCTCCTGTGTGACAGCGAAGCTTGTAATCCTTGAAGTCTCCTTCATGTTCCCCGAGTTCGCTGCCATCCTCGCATAGCACGCAATGATGCAGGCTACTATGGAAGCCCGTGGTATGATCACGACACTGCTCTGACCTCAACACCGTGACGTCTCTCCTGCCGTGTTGGGCATATGAGGGGATATCCCAAGTAATTAGCCCGGAGACGCGAATCAACTGCCTCTCAGCATTTAATATCGAGTAGATAGTCAAATAATTGTAGGATATTGGAACAGATCGTGCCAATGATGATAGTGATGTGGATTGCTTATGTTATAAAAGAAAATAATTTTGTGGTATCATTAGGGGAAAATATCGTTGTCGTAGTCAGTCCAACGTGGTTTAGATCTATGTGTATAGAATTATCTAAAATGATCCCGAGATGAATCTGATGTAAAAGTATTGTGCTCTTGAGGTGCGTCATGCTGTATAAAGACTAAGGTCGAGTGGGGTTTCTTGATTCGAATTTTTTGACACTCAAGTTAGTAATATGAGATTCTTAAATGTGAGTTAGAGTAGTTCTCCTTGTTTGTCATAAGGAAAAAAATAAAATTTATAATTATCTTCTTTGCTATAATGAATAAGAAGGAAACTAATGTTTCTCTGAATCTTTGTACATATGACTTCTATAAGAAGGGTCTCATCTTGTAGGTTGATTTTTTTCGAATTAAGTATTTCGGGCACGTTGGGCCTGTGTTTCTACCGTAGTGGATTTCTCTTGGCATAGGTCAGGTTTTCCCAACTTACACATCTTAGGCGTATGTAGCCTTGCACCTCCGCTATAGTAAATTTATCTTAGCCCGAGTTAGTTTTTCTCGACTCATACGTTTCAAGCATCTTTGGCATTGCGCCTCTATTGTAGCCAATTTATCTTGGCGTGGGTCTAGTTTTCTCGACTCATGCGTTTCAAATGCATTTGGCCCGACACCTTTGTCGTAGCAGATTTATTTTGGTACAGATCGAGTTTTCTCAACTTATGTGTCTTAAATGCATTTAACCTTTCTCCTCCGTTATGACGAATTTATCTTAGCGCAAGTTAGATTTTTCCAACTCACGTCTTAGGCGCATTTGGTCTTATGCCTTTGCCATAAGTTAGGTTTTCCTAACTTATGTATCTTAGGCACATTTGGCCTTCTACCTCCGATGTAGTGGACTTATCTAAGTGAGAGTTAAGTTTTCTTGACTCATATGTCTTAGATGCATTTGGCATTGCATCTCCGCCATAGCGGATTTATCTTGGCGTGGGTTATATTTTTTTGACTCACACGTCTTATGCACATTTGGTCTTGCGCCTATACCATAGTAGATTTATCTTAGCATGGGTCAAATTTTCTCGACTTGTGCCTCCGCCGTAGTGGATTTATCTTAGTGCGGGTCGAGTTTTTCTGACTTATGTGTCTTGGGCATATTTGTCATTGTGCATTTACCATAGCAGATTTATCTTGGTGCAAGTTGGGTTTTTCCAACTAACGTATTTCAAGTGCATTTGGCTTTAAGCTTGCACCGTAGGAGATTTATCTTAGCATGGGTCAAGTTTTCCTAACTCATGCATCTTGGGTGTATTTAGCCTTGCATCTCTGTTGTGATTGATTTCAAGTCCCTTCTTTGCTATAGCAGATTTTGGATTTTTTCCAGTGTGGCAGGCTTCAAATCTTCTCTCTATCGTAATAGATCTCGAATCTTCTCACCTT
Organism: Musa acuminata AAA Group; assembly: GCF_036884655.1. NCBI lineage: Eukaryota > Viridiplantae > Streptophyta > Magnoliopsida > Zingiberales > Musaceae > Musa > Musa acuminata. The sequence continues at coordinate 46,406,241 of NC_088334.1, read as the reverse complement.
TGGGGGCTTCAAATTTTCTTTCCATTGTGGTAGATTTCAAGTTCCTTCTCCACCATAGTGAATCTCAGATTTTTTTTGTCACAACAGATTTCATGTCTCCTCTCTACTATAGCAGATCTCAGGTCTTCCTACCGTGACAGGCTTTAAATCTTCTTACTACTGTGATGGATTTCATATCTCTTCTCTACCATAATGGATCTTGGGTCTTCCCGCCATGACAGACTTCAAATCTTCTTTTTGTCACAACAAATTTCATGTCTCTTCTCCACCATAGCAGATCTTAGGTCTTCTTACCATGGCAACCTTCGAATCTTCTTTTTGCCATAATAGATTTCATGTCCCTTCTCCATCATAATGGATCTCGAGTTTTTCTACCATGGCAGGCTTCAAAACTTCTTTCTGCCATAGCGAATTTTATATCCCTTCTCGGTCGTAGTAGATCTCGGGTCTTCTCATCATAGCGGGCTTTAAGCCCTCCTTGCACCATAGTGGATTTTGGGTCCTCCCTCCACCGTGGCGGATTTTGGGTCCTCCCACCTAGAGGACTTCAAGTCCTCCCTCCACCATAGATGATGTCGATTTTGATTAACACATGACAATGCTCTCTATAAGAGACATTGTGGTGGATCTTATTGCTGATGATGGTCATGGTAGTAGACTGGAGATCGAGCTAGTCGATGAGTGCTTGTACCCTGCTCTTCTTCTGCGAGGAGGACAACAACCGTGATAGTCGGAACTCCAAGAAGTATATCAATGTTTCTTCCAGGTGAGCATGGGGTATAGGACGTTGATCTGCATGATGTAAGCATATATCACCTTGAGGAGCTGCCTCTCAAGCTTCTCGCTGTGGAGGCTGATGGAACCCTACCAGCTCTCTCGTTGGACCTTTAGTGAGTCATCCATTGAATCCACCAATTGGGTCTCGGATTACGGTAGAGCATAGTGATGGTGCGCCCAACTCCACCATTAGAGAGTGGGACGCCCCTTTGGCTGGCAATTTTACGGACCTTGGGCGATCTTGAGATGCTGCCATCGTGTTGGTTGGGGGGATTCCGATAAGTGCTGGTGTCAATGGTGATTGAGGAGTCGTCCGTGGTTGAGATGGTGACATCGTTGGTTGGGCTAGCTAAGGTAAGAGTGGGGCAACAACTTACAACATTCTCATAAAGCATATGCACCTGATGGGCGAGGTTTAGAAGCACCTTGGTAGAAACGATCAGGTGGCTCTAGTTTGTCCTTGAGGGTGAGATGCCTAAGTTATTGAACAGATGTAAGTGCCTTGTTTGCATCTATGCCGAGGTAGACGTATGCACGTATGGGAAGGATGATAGTTTTTCCCCTTGAGTAAAAAACCGTGGGCTCCGATGGGGCCTCCTCGCTGGAACATTCTTTGAGAGGGTTGATTAGGTGGACGTTCTTGTAATATATGACCCTTCTTCTAACATCAAACTATCAGGAAAAAATTATCATTAACGTCTTGGTCAACTTGACATAGTCCAGACCTATATGCGTAAGATTATCCGAAGTGTCTCCGAGATGGCTCTCAAGATAGAAGTATTATACTCCCAAGATATAAGTATTACGCTTTCGAGATGCCTCATATACAAAAACTAAGGTCGAGTAGGTTTTTCGACCCAATCCTTCCAATGCTTTAATTAGTAATATGAGGTCTCCAACTATGGGTTAGAGCAGTTCTCATCAAGAAATTACTTTTCTCCCCGTTTGAAATACATTTTTATATGTTGAATGAGAGGAAAAAAATTTGTGATATATTTTTTTTGTCACAAAGAAAGAGAAGAGAGTTTAGAATTACCTTTCTTATCGTAAACGGAGAGAAAAAAATTTGTGATCATCTTTTTATCGTATGGAAGTTTGTTTTTCTCGACTTTCAATTTTTATAGACAAATGAAGGAAATTTTTATTTCTATACTTTAAATCTTTATAGCGAATGGAGAATGACTTATCACGTGTAGATACACTTTCTTTGATATATCTATTGTAAGATATTGATGGAGGAGTTTATATTACTGAAGAAATATATTTTATGATCCGAAAGAGCTCGCTAACCATCGTTATTACCTCGAATAATCGTTACCATTACATTCCGGGTTTGTTTTTGTGTGTGTGGAAGATGATAATGATGCTGATGATTCATGTTGCTAATTTACATACGAAGGAAACAAATGTACACGTGATCTCAAAATGGCTACATCTTCATAGCATCATTATTAACGTGGCAATTATCCACATCCAATCAAGATTCGAATCCCAATCAATCAGAAAATAATGACGTATTAACTAGAAATATTATATCAACAGAGAATTCATAGAATGTTAAGAAAACATTTTCCTCAATGCATATATATGGCAGATAGATAGATATCGATTTTGATATGAACATTAAGAGAACATACTATTGTTTTTGGACATTTGACATAATGGCTAATGTTGGATTAGGGACCTTTTTAGCAGACCTAACACTCCTCGATCTTGATTAGCACCTTCATTAACAATCTGAATCCGTTCGAGTTCCTATGATTGATTGCAAAGAAACCCTCGATAATCTTCTTCGACTTACTATATTATATTAAAAAGAAAAAAACATACAAAGAAATTGTCAGACAACTTTACCCACCAAAATACATCTTAATCAATGGATAAATAAACTTAGGCGATAAGTGTTGGTGTCAACAACTTTAAGTCGTGGCCTCGGGACCGACACGGCTGGGTTCGGATCCGAATGATTGGGGATCTTCCTGGGACGATCCTTGGGACTACTGAGGTGGTCGACGACGATGGTCCAATCACGATGGGACATCCGTTGTTTTCACCGGGGTGGGACTCCTCGCCCGGACGTCTGATGGGAGCACTCCATCTTCGCACATGCACACAGGTCGAGTCGGGAGAGCTCGACTCAACCCCTTCGACGATCAAGTTAGTTGGTGGTCATAGGGGTTTTTTTTTGTCTTTGTTTCTCCTCTACTTTTCTTTCTAAGCACGAGGGTTTTTATAAGGAAGGTTATCGTTGCCTGATGTGCCCGCTTGCAGGGAGCAGGATCGTACTCCTGGTAACGTCTGACACCAGTGTTGGCGTGGCGTGAAGGACCAAGCTCGCGCAGGATGTGGCGTGCCCCCGTCATCGTCCTGGTCTACCTCGGTCAGGCGCGTCAAGTCAAACCGAGACGTGGATCATTATCTTACAGGAGCTGATGTCAACGAACGTCCCATCATTATTACTACTATCAATAAGCAATTGAATGAAATGTTCACTTCACCTATTTGATAATTTGGTTAGGACAAAAATATAAGAAGCAATTGAATGCATCATAATCAAAAAATGATCTCTTTGATACGTCCCCATAATCTAATATATGGGGCGAAGCATCTCTTTGATGCATCTGCGTGAGGTATATATATATATATATATATATATATATATATATATATATATATTGAGGGCCCTCGGACGGGCGTAGCCGCCGCCTTAGACATCGGCTCCTCCTCTCCAAGCTTTACTCTCAATCGGAAGCCTTCGCGAGGTGTGAACCCTAATCGACGCTCCCCTCGGTTAGTTTGGAAGGTTGTCGATCGTGATTGACATTGATTTTGGTGTTCTTTGTCATAAAAAGTGTTAGTGCCTGGTGGAGCCCCGAAGAGGGGAAACGATGTCAACCGGGGAAGGTGCCACAGGAAACGAGTCCGATGCTCCCAGGGTGTTGGGGGAGGACGATCTTCCTCCCTGCTGCAGAAAGGCGAGAGCATCGGCTCCCGAGTCCGAAGCCACGTGCCATGAGACGGTGGTGTCTGGGTGGTTCTCCAAGCCGCTCTCTGGTCGGTATACCCTTTGCCATGCTTGGGTTGAGTGAATGCATCTTTCTGAATGTGTTTCTGCTTCATGACTTGTTCTGTCCCTTGTGCAGATACAGACGGCGAATTTGTGTACTTCAACAACCCCATGTGGCCTGGTAGTCTCTGTCACTTGTTTGAATTAGCATTCTCTTGAAACGAAACAGCTACTGCGCTTTTGCATGCATTTTTCAGTTGCCTAGCGGTTGACTTTTGTGACAACTCGGGGACTTTGTCCACGTTGACATAATAGTTTATTCCCAGTTCAGATTGTTGGCATAATAGTTTATTCCCACTTCAGCTGTGGTGTATGTTGATACTTTTCAGCTTCTTTATGCGTTTTGTGGTTCTGTGACGTTTGTCATTTAGTTTTAGATAATGTGGGTGTCTTCATGCTGCGTTTTGCTTATTGAACAAGTGTGATTTACTTTCCAAGACTAGCTGTCCACTTTTGGTTCTACAACCATCAAGAAAATGAATGTTCCAGGCTTCTAAGCCGTCCAATTGGTATCCAGGATGGACTGATCGGTTATGTTACTTCTCTCTTTCTCTTATATGAATAAAGTCCACGCTCAAAATAGTAATGACGTTTTGCAGAGAAATGCCCCTTTTTGAATTGGTTCTTTGAAGCATATTATATTATGTTATATTATACTATATTATTATTATTATTTTTTGACGATGGTAATTTGACACTTTCCTTTAGATGTTTCACTATCAAATCATTCTGGAGATATATTCTTTAAGCTAATGAGTGTGAGTTACTAAATGTAGGAGAGGCACATTCTTTAAAGGTGGAAAAAATACTTTATCAGGGGAAATCAGAGTTCCAAGAGATTCTGGTTTTTGAGGTTCTGATTTTTTTTATTTTTTGAAGCAATGCATTAGACTTCTCTTTCTAAAGATAATGTTCTTTTGGTGTTTGATGTAGCTAATTAGCTATTTGCTAATCCTTTTTCCAGTCTTCAATGTATGGAAAGGTACTTGCTCTCGATGGCATTGTCCAATTAACTGAGAGAGATGAATGCGCCTACCAAGAGATGATTGCACACCTTCCACTTTGTTCAATTCCATCACCAAAAACCGTAATTTCTTGACCTAAGCTTTCCCAATATAAATCTACTTTGCAATATAATAAATACATTAGTCTACGATGCCAGTTGCTTTGTTGTTATGACCACTCACTGGGTTTTGTTTGCACATAGAACTGGAAGTATTTTCCATCCTTTTTTTGTACTCATGTCCTGCAAAATATTTTATACATTTATTACTTAGCCGCCACTTAGTTCTTAATTTTTAACATTTATCTCCATTGGGTTTTTTTTTTAAAGCTGGAGAAGCAGGTAAAGTTCTTTCTTCTAAAACTATGCTTTTATGAATGGAACTGTTGGTGCAACACATCCCTATGTTTTTCTAAAGAACCAGTCTATTCATGGTAGACATATTAGGTGGTTTGCAAAAAATGCTCTTTGAAGAAAAAAAGATATGATCATATGATTATGGTTAAATTTATTAAATTTTCTATCAACATGGAGAAATAGTGCATTTTAATTTGTAAATGGTGGCTGATTCACCAAAGCTTGTTTTTACTTTGCCTAGCCCAACATTTCACAGAAAGGATTTTCTGTAATCCTTTCTTCCACTTTTGAAAAATAGAAATATGTGATTTAAGTTACCATATTGGAGAACGATGAATTGGCTTCTTACTCACTGGTATTGTTCTTGACATAAAGCAATTTTGTCAAATGAATGTTCCATGTTCTAGCATCTTCCTGTTTAAATTTGTCAAATTAATGTTATCAGCATCAAGCATGTCTGGTCACATTTGGATTCATACACTTGGTAGATTTAAATTGAAAAGTTTGATGAACTGGTTATAATTTTCACATACTGTATGAAGTATCATATTGGAATTTTCACTCCAGGAAAATGTACCACTTTATTGGGGATGCTAAGCTGATGTGTAAAAGCGTTTAGTCTTATCTGATGCAATGCAAATTCATAATTTACAAATATCATGAACCTTGTCTGAGAGCAATGCAGGTAGAGTTTCACTAAAGCAGAAGTTTCCCATCATCTACATCATCACAAGCTGTTCAATTTGAATTATTTGTTGACGTTCTTGAAAAGCATGAGATTTTGGCCTGTGTAGTGTTTCATTATCAGAATGATTTATGTTTTTCCCACCAAAAATTATTGAGTTCCTTATTGCAGGTCTTGGTCTTAGGAGGTGGTGATGGTGGTGTTCTTCGGGAAATTGCTAGGCACAGTTCTGTGGAGCACATCGATATATGTGAAATCGACAAGATGGTCATAGATGTATAGAGTTATACCCTTGTCGGTGTATAATTTAGGATACATTTTGCTGCTTGATTATATGTCTCTTATCTCTGTAGGTTTGCAAGAAATTCTTTCCTGATTTATCTGTTGGTTTTGAGGACCCTCGTGTTCATCTACATATCGATGATGGTGAGCTGAAAATTTAGGCTTTGTATGGTTCTAATAACTTGATCACTTTATAGAAATAGTTTATTTTATCTTGTCATTCTTCATATGAAATGTATTTTTATTACAAGATTTTTTATTCCAGAAGTTAGCCTTTTGACCTTCCTAAAAGTTAATTTTGAATATCTATTCTATGGTCTTCATACAGCGGTTAAATTCATACGAGATACTCCTGAAGGGATGTATGATGCAATTATTGTTGATTCATCTGATCCAATAGGTTTGTTCCATGTCTCTTTTATTCATTCATATAGAGGTTTTTTTAATCTTAATCATGCAAGAGGGTGCATTTGGAGAACACATATGACATTATGTTGTGTGCTTGATAATGTTTTCGGGACATAGCAATTTTGTAAAAGTTTGTCTTGCAACATTGAGTAGCAGCAGAAAGTTGTTTCCAATTCAGTCATGCAGGGGTGTTAAACTGTCATCTGATGACAAAATTGTTTTTCAGTTATCAGTGACTTGTCTTTCACTTGATTGAAAGATTGAAACAACGTAGAGGAAAAAAGAACATGTTGGCCTGCGATATGGAGTAGCAATTAATGTACTATAACATCTTATAATCTTCTTAATAGTTTTCCTTGGAAGACATTGTATATAAATGTTGCTAGCAAATCCAAACAACTTCTGTCAGAAAAAAGGTGCCTTGTTTACATGCAGAAAGCATAGCAACACATATTTACAGTATTTTTTTCTGTCAATTGCATCCAATACATTATTTGTCCACCCCGTGATGCTAAACCCTCTTTTATAAAGAGGGTTGGCCTCATCAGTTGTTTCGTTGGTTACTGCCTTTTTTGGTTGAGGAGCACTATGTTTTTTTAGTTTGCCTGGAAGAATTAACCAACCTGAATGCACTAAGAGGAGGCTATATAATGGGTGTTAAATAGATTAATTTGTTTCTGGTTTTTAAATAATTTGCTTGTCTAAGCCATATTTTGGTTATACTGATGCATTACATAGCAGTAGTTGCTGCAACTGCAGCTGTAGCCACAAATAGATTAGCTGCTTAGGGGTTTTCAAGAGAGGACTAAAAATATCCTTGTCAGTAGTCAACAAGGATATGCTATTAGGATGGCATATGCTATTAGGATTTTTAGAAACATTTCTTGATTTATCCATTCAGTTAATAAGCTCACTTGACAGAGAATACTTCGATTTTTTTGTTGGGTTCATCTTAATGGAAATTCTTGGATTCTTGGTTAACTTCTCTTTTTAGTACATTACAAGAAATCTGCAAGCCTCATCCTAACCATGTGGTCCCCCAAAGGGATCAAACTATGCTTAGAGGAGCTCTGAAGGATCAGACTGCCTCTTGACATATTTTGGTTTGCAAGGTAGGCAACACAATACGAATAACACAACTTTGACATTCTTAGAACTCTTTGTTTTACATCTAACCATAGCTTTGAGTATAATCTGGACTTCTTGGGATAAAACTTTGTTCTTTTTGTTTGGCTATAATTCTATTCTGTAAAGCTGAATAGTAAATGTTTGCATCAAATTTAGTTGTACCTTTTGGAGCTTTACAACAACTATTGGCGTGCACCTATTTACTTCATCATGACTATTTGGTGATTATAGGACCAGCTCGAGAGCTTGTTGAAAAGCCATTCTTTGAGATAATTGCAAGGGCCTTGAGGCCTGGTGGCGTTCTTTGCAACCAAGCAGAAAGCATGTGGCTGCATACACATCTCATTCAGGAAATGCTTTCAATCTGTCGTGAAACCTTCAGCACTGTCCACTATGCCTGGGCAAGTGTTCCTACATACCCTAGGTATTTACATATGCTTTCAGGAAAAAATCCATAATTTGATTTATTACAAAGTCTTTTGTGAATATTTTTTGAGAAAATGATTTCTGAACTGTGAACTGCTCGTCTACCATACAATAAAGCATCAGGTTCTTCTTGATAGAAAGCTCATGATATGGCAGGGAAAGCCTACAAGCTGGGCTTAGGTAGACTTATATCATACTTTTGGTTTTTCATCTGCCACATGGCGCTTTATGCAGCATTTATTTTACTTATTTGGTGTTCCATAGTGGAGACATGAGACACTTCGTTCATCCAAAATTTCAAATTTTATTGTGTTGGTAGCCTGTTTTTTGTTATTGATGTTTTCCATCAATATTCTTAGACCGAGTATCTTTGTTCCAAAAACCAAATTTAATCTCCTTATTCTTAGTGATCCTGATGAGTGCTTCAAGTTTGTCCCAGTTGCTTGCTTTGGGAAGTGTTCAGTTTTGAATTTAGAAGGTATTTCAATTTGTGCTTGAGAACCTAAATTTAATTTTACCAAATTCAACTTTCATTTCGTGTTTGTTCACTTTTTTTACTTGTTGCTAACTTCTCAATTTGATTTTTTTGATATTCCTGCTTGCGTTTTAAGTGTGTAGCTTTTCAGTAATAGTGTGCCAGGTAATACTAGTGCCTATCTTTATTGATTTCTTGATATATAGGATGATCAGACAATCAGATCCTCAGTCCTGGGTGATTTTTTTTTTGCTATAGTGACCTTTTCTTATGAATAATCATATTCTTAGTATTTTTTCTTGTTCACCCTATCCATTTCTCCATGTTCAAGCTTCTTTAACCATTAGGGTCATATTTTGTACAAGTCAAAGCTACATAAAATTACCATGATAGTTTGGATTCGCTTAATTTTCTTGAACCACATTTCAGTTAAGAATACATTATTGATCAAAATCAATATGCAGTGGTGTGATTGGTTTTCTGTTGTGCTCTACAAACGGCCCACCTGTCAATTTCTTGAATCCAATAAACCCAATCGACAAACAGGAGGTTGTTAAATACAAGGAGCTGAAATTCTATAATTCAGAGGTACCATTACTGTCTCAAACGCACACACATTCTTACTTCCTGGCTCATAATTTGTATTTTAACTATGTTTTTTTTTCCTTTGATACTATAGCTTTGATGCAATTAGCAGTTGTCCATTCGAAACCTGAATGATACTTGAAACATTCAATGATGTTTTAATTTTTACAAAGAAAAAAATTCAGTAACAGATTATGTATGAGGACCAAAACCTAAATGATACTTGAAACGTTCAGTGATGTTTACCATTGCTTTGGTGCAAGTATCAATGTTTATTTTAATGTTGAATGATAACTGAAACAATGATATTAATTTTTAAATCTCTGATACTCAATTTGATGAGTTACGTAGTATTATAATACCTCTAATCTGAATGGGCCAATAAATTTGATGACGATGCTAGAATTCTGAGTTGGATTAATCAAATAAGGATGTCAAGGGTTTAAGTTGGAGAGATTCTGGTACTGTAGTAGTTCCACGTCAAATAGGGGTTATGATTAGAGATATAGTATGTCAATCATTATTGATCCTCGAGTATGCCTCTTCTTGAATGCTCTTAAGGGACAGAGCCCACATGTTTTCAGTCCTGATCCATGACAATTACTTTCAATTTATTGCATTAGTTGACCGGATAGAGTATATGGTATTGAAATTGCTACTATTAAGAAAAGAAGGCTAAAACTACTTTTGTAGAATTCAAAAGTCTCAACAGTTTTGGACAAAACCCATGCAAGCCACTCCCCGCAGAGAGCTAGCTTGTGGGGAGACGGTATGTCTTTATTCAAAGAGATCTGTGAGATAAGTGTGGAAATTCCGTGACTGAGAAACAGGGACATGACCACCATCAGCTCAGGTTGATTTCAGAGTATGGATGCTCTCTTGTTTCTCTAATATATTGAAGCAGCATTTCCTTCTCTATCAACATTGCAGTTTATTGGTGAAAATGTTATGTTTCAATTGGCTTATGGCGTAAAGATTTTATCTTGTTCTCCACGGAGTTAAATCAGGTGAATTGTTCTTACTATTTGCAGATTCACAAGGCTGCATTTGCCTTGCCAGCATTTGCAAAAAGGGAATTAAGCTCGTTTCTCTCGACACCACTGAGGTACATATGAATTTTACTGGTATTCTTGTCTGCTGTGTTCTCGGCTTTCGTATTTCTGCTGGTTGCCAAATAGAAGTTATGAGAGAGTTCATTCCCAGACATCCGATATTTGTGGACTTTCCAAATTTCCATATTCCACTCTGAATTGATATATCACTTTCAGCTTTGTTTTCTTTCCTTTGTTAGGGAAAATTTAAGTTAAACCTTCTTTTTAATCTCAAAGTGCATCTTTAACAAGGCAAGCGGATTGCTAAAAGAGACGCCATGGAGGAAACATATCTGCGGACGTGCATCTAATGGAACAAGTTCTTCAGCTGTCTGCCTGCAGATGTGATGATAACCATGACAGTATTTTGCAGATGGTGAGTTGGTTTAGGTAGTAATTACACTATGATTTCGGACTAAGTTGGCACTTTACAGAAGTGTAATCATTTGACATTGAAAGAGTTGAATTATAGTTTTTCATTGATAGTTTTATCTTGTTCTTGCAAGTTGCAAATTAACTAAGTTGAAAGCAAATCATTTTATTCATCTGCTTTCCAGTCCATCGATTCTCCAAAACATTATTCTTTCATTCTCTGTTATATTATACGACTTCATTGGAGCCTACTGGTCAATTATTTCTTAGCATTATTCACCATTGTCAACGTAACCCGTCAATGCAACTGGTCAACTCTCTCTTATTGTTGCCATCACAAAACGATTAATCCTTCGGAACACTCTAGCGTTGGTCTCCAGTACTCTTCCGGCGAGCAGCACATCCTCCGCAGCTTGACAGTCCTCCCTTCTCCACTGGCTCACTAGCCACATTAACCAAGCTAGGCAAGCAGTCCCCCCCTTATGTGCGTGAGGGAGAGAGAGAGAGCACTGTGGACCGACTATAGACAATCATCAACACTAGTCATCAAATCATACAAAGTCAAATAACAGTCGGCGCTAGCGATTTACAAAACCTTGCTGTATTCATCTTCTTCTCTCAAGGAAATCAAATCAAACCGCAAGAACACAATGCTGCTCCTTGCTAAAACACTGGAACAAGCACCAGTCCATCGGTCGGTGAACCTTTTCACCTCACGACGACTGCACAGAGCAAATCAGACTGAGGAAGGACGAAACTGACGAGAAAAAACCACAAGATCATGAAGGAACGACACACAGAAAAACCGGTTTACGCGTTAGACATGCACGCCGTTGCCGCTTGAATGGATTTGCCGTTGACTAGGCTCTTGGGGGATTTCTTCAGGCTCCCATTTTGGTAGATTTTGGGGGTCAAGAAACCATTGCTTGAAGGACGAGCCTGTAGCCAAGAATCCAGTTGTCTGCACGACGCCGCTATGAGTCCTGTAAGAGAATTTGTGAAGGAAAAGGAAGTATATTTTAGTTGATATGTAGGCTTGAAGTTGTTCCTTCAGAATTTGTAGGTCCTCAAGGAAACGCCTTTAATCTACTAATATGATGAAAAATCAAAACAAAATAAAGGAATAAAAGGAATATCTCGGAATCTAAAAACATGGACAAGTGAGTGTTACAATGTTGGAACATAAAATAACAAATGCTTACAAAGAGAGAATCATTTCAAGTTCAATCTTTATGTAAATGCAAATGATGAATAGGGATAAGAAAAGTTAGGTCTGAAGCTATTCACTAAGCTAAGAGCCACATTTTCTTTATATACAGATGAATCCTCTAACGATGTCAGCTAAGAGTCACGTCACATTTTAGCAAAATGGAAAAAAAGAATTAGCAGAGAGCAAGAGGAATAATAAATAAAGAAATTTACTAAAAAGTGAATACAATCTGCAAGCCCACTTCTCACTAGCTTAAGATCTGCAATATATGTTTCAAAATTAAGTATCCTCATGCTAGCTTAAGGTCTCTAGTGGCAAAGAAATCCGTCTTTCAAAGTCGATTTCATCACCTCACACAACTGAGACAGAAGAGGGCCAAAATTCTTTCCTTGAAAATGAGAATATGAAGAGTTCAAACTGCTTGCCAGTCAAGATCATGTCTTGTCATTGAAGGAAAGGCTACAAATATCTTCATCTAATTCCCTTGGCTTGTCAACTAGTATGGTAATAGTCCCATGTACGGTAACTAATAGCTAAAGATTGTCTGACATCAGTCTCAATCAGGTAACTAACCGTAAAGATTTAGCATACAGTTATTCTTTCAGGCCACCTCGTGTGCAAGCTCGGCATGTGAAGTGAACATGACCACTTTATAATATGCATTAGTGGATCTCTTCTAGGTTTGATTTAGAGCAAGATTAGGCATTAGTGTTATGCAAGTTCCAAAATTAGGCATTACCTAAGAAAACAGCAGAAGGCTTTCCAGGTCTGGACTTGAATTCCGGATGAAATTGCACACCGACAAAGTATGGATGAGCAGGCAGCTCAATAATCTGCATCACCATTATGAGAGATTAAAAAGAACCAAAAGGAATATGAAAATCGTAAATGAAAAAAGAAAAGAAAGTCCTGATGAGTACCTCCATACGTCTTCCTGTCTCATCCTTACCAACAAAAGCAAGACCAGCCTTTTCAAATTCCGCAACCATAGTAGGATTTACCTGTGTAAATAATGATCAAGAATTCTCAAAACAAGAATTTTACTACATACAGCCTATAACATGACATTAGTAATTAACTTAGAAATTATGGTATAATATTTCACTTCTCTAATCAACAAAGTGAAATGGGGAAAATACCTCATATCTATGCCGATGCCGTTCATCCACAAAGCGGACGTTGCCATACCTTAAAGGTCAAAAGAAATTCTAATAATTATATCCTTTTAATAGACAAGTAAACATATCATCTGAGTTATACAGATGGAAAGTCAAGTCATTTTCCGTGCTTACAACTTTGCAGATTTGCAATCAGCAACCTCAAAATAAGTCCTTCTTAATCCAAGTCTCATTGTACCTCCCATGTGAGTTTTGGAACCCTTATTGCCATTACAATATATATGAGGCAGTGCAAGATTTCCAGGAATGACAAGATGGAGAATGCAAAAAATTAATGATTACCTCTGGCATAAAAATAACAACTGGAGAAGTTGTAACCGGATCAAACTCTGTACTATTTGCCTCCTTCAAATTCATAACAGATCGAGCAAATTCAATGACAGAAATCTGCATTCCAAGACAAATTCCGAGGTACGGAACATTATTTTCACGGGCATATTTTGCAGCTAGAATTTTTCCCTGTACCCCTCTGTCTCCAAAACCTCCTGGTACTAGAATGCCGTCTGCACCCTGAGATGACAGATTGTTACCGTGGCTACAATAGAAAATTTAGGATTGACAGCTTAACCAGAAGCAAGCTTACCTTCAATAGCATCCATGCTGCTCTGTAAGCATCAGGTGCCTGAATAAAGAAAAATCTTGAAATCTTTGCAATGAAGAAATTCAGCAAGAGTTAGAATGAGGAAAGGTTTAAACAATCAGATCAGCGGACCTCTTTTGCAGTAGTTTCTTCAAGATCAGATGATGGGACCCAGTCAATAACAAGTTTTTTTCGACACACAACCGAAGCATGCAAAAGGGCCTGCGAGGATCCACAAAAAAGTCTGAAGTTTGAGCATGGAAGGGTCATAGGACGTTAAAAAAAAATCAGCTGATGCATTTTTAACTGACAGAAATGAGCATTAAATGATTCCTAATTACATCAAAGATCACCAGAAATTCACAAAGACTCTGTATTACTTGTGGCGACAAAAAATTTTGCACATCATATGTAGTCCCAAAAGAAACCACAACAAATTCTGCATCATATCAAACATGTGTCAACCATCATGTGAACTGACAGTTGGACGTAGAAAGAGTGGCCATTGCCGCTGACAGTGACTTATTAAATGTCATGAGCATAGGCGACGACGTAGGTGAACTTCCAAGAAGCTGTAATTAAACATTAAGGTAAAGCCAACTAGATTCTATAAACCATGATTAAGGTAATGAACCTACTTAACTACTTCAAAAGAAGAATTAAAAGCTTGTTGATTTCATATGCCGACAGAGCATTAGTGAATATAATGCACCCATGGACTTGAACTCAAGAGTCAAGACACAAGCCAAAAAGAGACAGGAAGTATTTTTCTGTGGAATTCAGAAATCTTTCTTATTAATTTTCAGATTTCAGAAGTTCAAAGTAAATTTCTTATTTTATGACTCCTCTTGCTACCAATTTCACTCATAACACTATTCCTTCTTGCAAGTGTTTACCTACCTGTCGATTGCTTTTGTTTTATACTACAAAGCTTTGATGAACACCGCTGAAACTGAAAGCTGATTCAAAAAATTTAACCTTATAGAGAGAAATGCTAAACTAGATCCTTGAAAGATCAATGACATGTGCAGTATCCAGAACTTCTGATCCTTGATATTGTTCTTAAGCATTTAAATAATCTTCTTTAGATAAGGACAATGTCTTGTGACAGACAAGCAAACTTGGTTAGTTCATTGAGAAAGCCATCACAGGAAGTAGATGGAAGTGGAGGAAGTGTAAGAGCTTTAGTCTAAATATCTTGGTCCTGTTCATGGTGGCAACAAAAACAAGTACATGATAGAACAAATAAAATGAAGAACACAGATCTATCCAACTAACAGGCAAAATAGAAGGAACAAAGACATTACACTACTATATGATGCATGTATTCACCTTCAATACAGAGAGGTAAGAGTCAGGAAGACCAGTATATTTTCCTACCATAGCAATCCTGACCTGAAAAGTTAATGATAGTTCAAGTGGTAAGACTTTGGATTATTGCACTGGAATAGAAAATTAATAGAAGTGAAAGAAGGTAACCCACAGGATCATGCAATGTATCACAGAGTTTAGCTCGACCCATCCATTCTCCCAGCATGGGTTCTTTAGCACATCTGTATAAATTGAAGTTAATTCCTTTATGAGCTATACATCATGAAAAAGCAACTGCTGAACTATAAAAGACATTCAGTAAGTGAGCTGTGTATCAGACAGACCCTCGAAGGTTCAATAGCTTCAGAAGAGATTCATGTGCCTTTTGTTCCTACAGATGAAGTGGTATGTTAATATGGATGTTAAGACAGCTAGAAACAACTTTAGCAATGAATGAAATTCATGGTTTTTTCAACAAAATATACACTACCCTCAACAACAAAGGAATGTGCCAAATGTTTGTAACATCATGAAGAGTAATGATATTTGCTACCTGAAAAAAGAAACTGTTGATTGTTAGCATCAAATCTAGCAGCTTCACTGCGGTTGGCATACAAGACAACAAGAATCTAAAAGATTTACCGGAACATGGCAAAACTGTGAAAGTTTTTCTTTAACATTTACATCCAGCGGCTGTCAAAAGCATCAAATGGAACATTAGATCAACACAGGAGTAGTAAAATAAAATCATAGCCTACAAGGAACACGCTGGAGTGAGGAGATAGAGTTTCTTAGAGACCTTATCGCTGCGGCAGGCTAGAAGATTTGGAATCAGCCCAAGTCCTCGTAATCCCCTGACACTGTGTTGGGTTGGCTTAGTTTTCTACAAGAATATAAGTACAACATAATCCATGAAAATAGGATCATTATAAAACTTAGTCACAAAGGACCCCTGTCAAAGCACTGAAATGTGTAACTGGTTTATGGACATTACCGGCTCCCCAACTGCTTTAAGAACTGGCACAAGACTAACATGAACCAGACAGAAATTACCAGGTCCTGTTCAAAGATGACGGGAAACCTCATTTGTAGAGGAAGATGACAAAATAAGCTATTAAAATGGAAAGATATTAAACAGGTGCCTGCAGATTCTGCTCACCTACACGGCAAGAGAATTGACCCAAAGCTTCTATAAATGGCATAGATTCAATATCCCCTGCATCAAGAATGCCACTGTCAATATCATGAAAAACAAAGTGGCTCCTGCATGCATTCTAGGATGATTATGCAAGTATTCTACAAGTAATGATTCTCACTAGTCAGATGAAAATCAGTCAATCAAATATTCTAATACAACCAACATTTACCTATAGTTCCACCCAATTCTATAACACAAACATCAGCTGGTCCTTCTTTACCATCCACAGGTATCATTGCTACGCGTTCAATCCACTCTTGTATAGCATCTGTGATATGTGGCACAACCTTAAACAAAAAAAAGGAGGGGAGAGAAAAACAACATTTCAGGTTTACTAAGAAAATCTCCAGATTATGGCATGGAATTGGTTGATGGTTCCAGGAAACACATACCTGGACTGTTTTCCCCAGATAGTCTCCCCTCCTCTCTCTGTCAATCACAGACTGTCACCAGACACAAGAGACTATAAATCATTTTCATAAACAAAATGCAAAAAACAGTACAAAATGAGGGGGGAAAAAACAAAGATGAGATAAAAATCTCTCGTTGCATGGTTAATCGCATCTCAACATAATTGTTAATGCAGCCAATATTTTAGGACCATAAACATCTAAAGACCAACCGAGCAGCACCTGGTAGATTTTTCCGGTTGTGATATTGTTGTCACGGGTTAATCTGATATCAAGGAACCGTTCGTAGTTTCCTAGATCCAAGTCCACCTATTAGGGTAAAAAAGGAGGGCCGTCAGAAAAACGTAAAACTAAGCAAAAGAACAAAGATTTCCTGGCATGAAATCTGCGCACTTCAACGATAAAGAAGTCAGTTTCTACACTTGAATAGAACGTAAGTGGAAATCTCAAGTGCCCATTACCTCACCACCATCATCTAGGACAAAGACTTCCCCATGCTCAAACGGAGACATCGTCCCAGCATCAGTGTTCAGATAAGGATCTGCGTAAGTCTCACAAAGGACAGCATTTCACCATCTTGATTGGAACTACAGAAACTAAGTGGCATTGCCACTGTGACGGACATTGAGACCAAAGGCATGAAGACATTTTTATCTTTTTAATTTTTTTCCTTTTTCCCTTTTTTTTTGGTGTAATAGAAATTGATGAAAACAAGCACCAGAAAAGAGGTGAGACAGAGAAATTTTTCGTGGCTCTTGTCTTTAAACTTCCAGAGGAATGACTTTGTCAACCAAAGTGTACGTAGAAATCGATCAATACGAAGGAGAAAATGCATCCGTTGAAAACTATGTGACATGGAAAGAAGAACGACTGAAGCACAAAATAAATGAGAAACATATGGGTCGTCCCACAAATAGTCTTTGTTTCCAGATCACGACGTGCCAAAGCAAAAGCGCCAGGGCAGGCATCATCAACGAGGACTCGGCCCAAAAAGAATTCAAAGGATGACCATTGAAAGTCCTGCCCGTGCAGAAGAACCTTAGACGACGCAATATCCATTTCCCTGTTTCTTTCTCCGTTTCTTTCCTGGGATAAGAAGAAGCGCATCCCCTCACACAAAAGGGATCTCTCAAGAGGGGGAAAAAGAGAGTCGGCGTTTTCTCATCCTAACTTGGCATTGGCCACATAATAAACACCGAATTGGTGGGGAAATGAAGCAAAGATCGCTCTTTTTCTTGCGTCATAATTTTAATGGATTTGCAGATAAAAATTGGATATGAACGTCTGCGAAAAGGCAGCAGACCAAGCGACCCAACATCCCGACGCCCCTTTCCGGAAAGAGGAGAGAAGCAAGAAAAGGGTTCTTTTGGCAGTAGAAAGCAATGCAAGGCAAGGAACAATCTTGAAGGATGGAAGTGAGGCCGACGTCAAAGATCCACCTCCTCAGAGAAAAAAGATCGTTTCTTTCCGACAGAAAGCGAACAAAAATCACCGTGAAGTTGGAGGAGGCGAGGCAAGCACCGATTTTTATGGAGGTGACGCGGAGGCCGCAGGCCTTGAGGATGACGCCGATGCTGCTGGCCGTTACCCCTTTCCCCAGCCCGCTCACCACTCCCCCCGTCACCAGCACGTACTTCATCTCTCTCTCTCTCTCTCTCGATATCCCCGGACAAGAAACGAGAGCCGCCAAACGGCAGCAACTCCCGCGGAGCAGAGAGCACGACGATGGTGTGAGCGCCTCTCCACACACACGCCCTCTCTCTTCCCTCTCTCCGCGGGTCGTTGCCGAAGAAGACGAACAGGATCGACCGCGGAGGTGATGGGGATTACTTATAATCGACACTCTCAAAAGTGACCCCACAGAGTTATTTTTTATCATTTTCCTTTTTACTTATATTATTTAATAATAAGTGTCTCTTTTCATTGTTTTTATGAGTAATTATTTTTTCAAATATCTTAAGTTTTAAATTTTTTGATTGAGCATTTTTGGTTTCTTTCGTGCTCTTATTCGTCATTTTCTTAAGTTTTATTATCCTTTTTCTTAAGTTTTATTATCCTTGGCATACACCTATCGTGTTCATGCTCTTATTCATCACTTTCTCCATCCTTGTCATGGTCTATTGTCTTCGATCGTATTCTTGTTTATTATTATCATTGTCTCTTCATTTGTTACATTCGTCCTCGCCTCGGTATCAACCTTTCGCTTTTGTCTTATCTGTTGTTATCAAGCTATAGCTAAGACCTTTATCCGTCATCTTACCTCTCACTCTTGTTCATCACTTCTTTATTACCAAGGCATCGTTAATACTTTTATCCATAGATAGTATCATTGCTATCATTTCTCTTATTATCATTCGTCTAGAATATCTCTTATTGTGTCATCTTTAATGAGTATCTCCTCAAACCCTTTTTTTACCTATTGAATTCCAAGCCCCTAACATTGAAGGAGCATCCCAATAAGTTTTCACCTCTCATTATGACTTGATCAAGAGAGTGGAGCAATTTAAGGAAGCCTAGGTAATTTTTAGCATGATGGGCTATGCAGTAAGAAAAGAGAGGACAAGTCTCATTGTAATCATCTTCTTCCTCTCTGTTTCTACCCTATGTCGAAGTCATTGATGAGAGACTAATGGTAAATATAGCAAAAGTAACACTATAATCATCTCCTTGCCCTCAACCTTATCCCCATCTCAACACAATCGAAAATGACAGGACGATAACAGTCGATAAGAATAATATATATATATTCTATCTTTTCTAGATATTCAAAAAGAGAAATTCACTCGTTATTCTTCATCAAAACTTAAAAATTAAAGAGTTTATTTTATTTATGATGACTTTTTTCATACTAAAATTTCTTATGTTGTGAGATACTTGAGACTCTAAAAATTCTAAAATACTTTCTCAAGAAACATCTAAATGAAAATGATCTTTTTATCTCTCAAACAGTTCCATGCACGGTGAAGTAATCAAAGAAGTTGCAAACGGTTACATGTACCAATAAAACCACCGTCTTGTGGTTCTCAAATATGATTACGTTTGTGATCGAGGTGATCTAAGAAAGAATGGTTCCAAAGCTTTCCTTTAGCTTTCAGCTGCACCAAAAGGTGATGATGTTACAGTAGTGGGTGATTACAAAACAATCAATCCTTGCCGTGATATTTACTTAAAGAGTATTTTTTGTTATTTGATTGAAATCACGTGCAATGCGGTGAAGATGGGACAGAAGAGAATGATAGATTTGTTTCTTCCCTAGAAAGAAAAGTAGGTATTCTTTCTTCTATATAATTATTCTTTATTGTACTCTAAATATAATTAAAAATGCATCAATAATCTTATAATTTCGAATCCATCATCATGATGAACAAATAAATAGTCATCATCAGAATACTCGTCTCTTTGAAGTCTATCATCATCATTTCGGTTCACGAATGAATGCTCCTTCGAGCTGGCGCTGATGGCCAAAATAGGGTACGAATCCACGGCGGCCGCAGTGCTGCGCTCGCCGCCCTGCACATGGTGGCGGGACCCCGTCGTCAGCGGGATCGCCAACACCGCTTGTGGGGGAGCACCGAATCTATGCCACTTGAGCGCAAGTGGTGGTGGCCGTATCTTGTGCCATATCTAAAAGGAACGGTCGTAACGGTCATTCCCGTGCCTCTGGATCTTCTTGTCCGCTGTCGGATGCTTCACTAGATTTCACCCCCCACTCCGCTCTTTGGCCCTATTACTGCCGCAAGCTACGACAGTTGCATATAAAACGGGCACGAAATATTATGCATCTGCGGGGACCGCCAATTTGGTCGTTGATTCCGTTACAGGCTTATCGTATTGCTTGAGATTAGTTATGGGTCAACGTGTACACATGGGTGGATGTCGTCGCGCCACGACGGCTGCGAAACGTGGTCCGGGTGATTCGGTCAGCCTCAATTTCGGCGTGTCCCGCTGTGGCGCCAAAATTGATCCCGTCGGTCCTCGAGACGTTGTCGGGGGGACAAGATTGGATACACGAGATTTGAGCACGTGGTCGACAGCCTTCCCGCCTCCGCTGTCAGACGGCGCCCGCCGTCACGTGCTCGGGCGTACCCTCATGAACCGCCCCGGCGGGCCCGACCGCATCCCGCCTCCTGCGTCGGTGTCATTCGTATCCCGTGATGCCGGCGGACCCCACTGGCCTGCTCCCTTCGGGGCCCACGCTCCGATGCCCTCCGCCGAGCTGCCGGCTGCCGACAGTAGACGGTACGTACTACGACGTGGTTCTCATCTACAGTTTTCTTGCTGCTGCTCGTGTGATCATCAACCGCCGGTACCGATTCCCTCTATCGTATGTGCTGTCGAACTGGCAAGATCTTCCTACTACAGCGTTAGGTGATCGTCGCTGTAGCAACTCCACCGCATGCCGACGTGTCGGAGCTGAAGAAGGCAGCCCTCGAGTCTTGATCCACCCACCACCTACGTTGGACCGTCGCCATCGCTGCCCAGATCTTTCCTAGGTCCAAACGCCTTGATCGTTGGCTCTTCCTGGGAGAGATCACATCGATGGTTGTCATCAGTCTACGGGAGAGTAGGGCAGCACAGCAAGCTAGCTCGGCAACATTAATGATGACAAAGGCCTTCCTCTGCTTTATCTTCTTCATCGAACAACATGGGTAGGTCTTCCTCATGGCACCTGCATCACATGTCAGAGTTATCTCGTTG